>NC_090749.1:101143783-101268783 GCF_036898095.1 Palaemon carinicauda
ATAGTATGCCCGAGTGTACCCTCAAGCAAGAGAACTCTAACTCAAGACAGTGGAAAACCATGGTACAGAGGCTACGGCACTATCCAAGACTAGAGAACAATGGTTTGATATTGCAGTGTCCTTCTCTTAGAAGAGTTGCTTACCATAGCTAAAGAGTCTCTTCTACCCTTATTCTTAAGAGGAGAGTAGCCACTGAACAGCCAGACTATTCGGTGTATGTGTAGGCAAAGGAAAAATGAGCCGTAACCAGAGAGAGGGATCCAATAACTCTCTAGCGGTAGTATCTCAACGGTTGACTTGTGCCCTGGCCAACCTACTACCTACCACAATCACCTGTTCATCTCCAATAAAAACTTTTGTTTTCTAATCTTTGGTAGTGCCATAGCCTCTGTACCATGGTCTCCCACTGTCTTGGGTTAGAGTTCTCTTGCTTGAGGGTACACTCAGGCCACACTATTCTATCTTATTTCTCTTCCTCTTGTTTTGTTAAAGTTTTTATAGTTTAAATAGGAAATATTTATTTTAATATTGTTGCTCTTCTTAAAATATTTCATTTTTCCTTGTATCCTTTCCTCACTGGGCTATTTTCCCCTTGTTGGAGCCCTGGGGCTTATAGCATCCGGCTTTTCCAACTAGGGTTGTAGCTTATCAAACATAAAGAATTTAGTTGTGAAAGCTTTGTCCTTGTTCAAATTCCCAGCATAGGCCTACTTATATATAGGACGAAACGTAGGCCTAAGCCTGAAGGACTCAGAGAGAGAGAGAGAGAGGAGAGAGAGAGAGAGGAGAGAGAGAGAGAGAGAGATCACTAGCTCCGTTAATGACAGACTACGCTATCAGAATGTTAACATATTTTGTTATATAGTTCCTCCATTAAAAGAACTATAAAATTATAATGAACTTTATATACTTTATAGTTACAAAATTTATTTCCCCCATTAAAAGAACTATAAAAGCCTCAATTAACTTGTTTGTACGTTTATACAATGCGTATGGAAGGAGAGAGAGAGAGAGAGAGAGAGAGAGAGAGAGAGAGAGAGAGAGAGAGAGAGAGAGAGAGAGGTGGTTGATCTATATAGAAACAAAAATTGCTCTCCAATATCAGGACCCAGTTAACTTTTTCTATGCCCGCTATCATTTCTTTCCTTGTCCTTCGTAGTTTATTAGGCCCATCAGGAATCCCGTTGAAGGAATATCGAAGGATATTCCTCCAAGGGGAACCCATTGGTAGAAGAAATCCTGCAACGGGAACGCCCCATCCCCTTATATTTCACGAAAAAATGGAAAATTTCTTAGAAAATTCAAATTGAAGCTTCGTCTAGCCTAGACCTACGTTGTTAACTACCTGTTATATTTTAACAATTTAATAATTAAACTATATTTATATACGCTTATATTTATATATATAATTCCTTTCATATATATTATTAATCTTTATAAGAGTATAGAGTAGTTCCCGGCTCTTTGCAGCCATGAAATCATTGCATGAAATCGTGACTTGGTTTAACAGAAGTACAACTTTTTTTCTGTTCTATTTCACGTACTACTAAAAGGTAGAACAAGTGAAAGTGTTTTAGCGGTTTTTTTTTCTTATAAGTGTTGCACAAATCTCAATCTCTCTCTCTCTCTCTCTCTCTCTCTCTCCTCTCTCTCTCTCTCTCTCTCTCTCTCTCAGTACTGACCTTTTAAGAGTTCAGTGATTTGGACAAGATCACATTTGCTCTTTATGATGTAATTATAAGAATCTCTCTCTCTCTCTCTCTCTCTCTCTCTCTCTCTCTCTCTCTCTCTCTCTCTCTCTCTCTCTCTCAATTAGAATAGGCTCAAAATAGATAGATAGATAGTCTAACTTCAGTCTATCTAACGGTATTTAGGAAGGTTTGAAACATTTCCTGAAATTAAGAAATGTTACGTATTAGTCACCTGTAGAAAGTTGATACTAAGAATTTCATTCTCTCTCTCTCTCTCTCTCTCTCTCTCTCTCTCTCTCTCTCTCTCTCTCTCTCTCTCTCTCTCTCTCTCTCTCTCTCTCTCTCTCTCTTTTTTATTTCAATGCAAATTCATTCATTCGCCATCACTTTCTCTAAAGCTACCATCTCTCTCTCTCTCTCTCTCTCTCTCTCTCTCTCTCTCTCTCTCTCTCTGGGAGAAAGTTAGCCTGAGCTTTAAGCCCAGAGCAATTTTCAACCTGTTACAGGCTAGCTGGCCTGTACTTCCAACGACTATAACGCCTATATACCTGTAATTCTAACAGGTTAAGCATTAATTCCATATATTTATAGCCATTTTTAATATATACAATATAAATTAAAAGTTATTTTCGTTTTTATGAAGAGAAATAAGTCTATAGGTCTAGGCCTTCGACCGAACAATGCTTTGTTTGCAACATATATCGTCAGTTGATCATTGCAAAGGAAGTGGAAACTAATTATATTATAAAAGAAACGGAAATTGATTGAAATTGATTAACATAGATGATTGAGAGACTTAATATCCATCTTGCAATTACAAATTTTGCAATCAACTTGACTTGTATCAACTGAATAGTTCTCTTCTGTTGTCGAGTTGCGGATGTACGATAATTTCTGGAGAGTTTTATATTTCGGTTAAATTTTGTTTATAATTTTGAACTATTTATCTATATGATTGATTTTCTTTCTTATATAAGAT
This sequence comes from Palaemon carinicauda, assembly GCF_036898095.1. Taxonomy (NCBI): domain Eukaryota; kingdom Metazoa; phylum Arthropoda; class Malacostraca; order Decapoda; family Palaemonidae; genus Palaemon; species Palaemon carinicauda. The sequence goes on from NC_090749.1 coordinate 101,146,454, forward strand.
AATGTGAAGTTTTTAAAGTTGTTTATAAATTATTTTTATATTTAAAAAGTAAATTTTTTGAGGAAATATAGTTTTAACGGCTTTTTAATGGTCATCGTACATCAGGCACTCGCAGAGCGTTCTTCAAACTATACTCATTTTAACAATAAATTTACAACATTTTATATAATTCAAATTCAAATTATTCTTATTCATTTGAATTAGATTAATTTTAACAATAAATGGACGATATTTTATATAATTCAAATTCAAATTATTCCAATTCATTGGAATTAGATTAATTTTAACAATAAATGGACGATATTTTATATAATTCAAATTCAAATTATTCTTATTCATTTGAATTAGATTAATTTTAACAATAAATGGACGATATTTTATATAATTCAAATTATTCTATTTCATTTGAATTAGATTAATTTAAACAATAAGTGGACAATATTTTCTAGGTTATGCTTTTACCCCCTGTTTGTGTGTGTGTTTGTTTGTGAACAGCTTCCTGGCCACAATTTTACTCGTAGAGTAATGAAACTTGCAGGGATTAACTATTATGTAAAAAGCTAGAAATGATTAAATTTTGGAAGGTCAAGGTCATAGGTCAAGGTCACGATCAAGCAAAAATGTCCAATTCATGTGATCAGACGTAAGTTTGGACATCGTGGTCACAGAGACTTCAAACTTGGTTCATATTTGAGTGTATGAACATCCACACGTTAAGGTCAAAGGTTAAGGTCAAGGTCGTGACATAAACTGACGTGGCGGAGGTCTGCGCTCTACTGAGTACCCTCGAGAAACCTCTTGAGCGATATGGGGGTTAGTCTATATAGGTCTAACTGCTGAGTCATGAGCAGCCACTGCCTGGCCCTCCCTGGTACTACCGTGGGTGGAGAGGGGGCTTGGGCGCTAATCACATGTATATTCACCCAATCTACAACCCTATTTGGAAAAGCAGGGTGCTATAAGCCCAAGGGCTCCGATGTGGAAAAAATAGCCTAGTGAGGAAAGGAAATAAGAAAACGAGTAGAATAGTGTGCTCGAGTGTATCCTCAAGCAAGAGAACTCGTAACTCAAGACAGTGGAAGGCAATGGTACAGAGGCTATGGCACTACCCAATACCAGAGATCAATGGTTTGATTTTGGAGTGTCCTTCTAGAAGTTCTCTTGCTTGAGGGTACACTCGGGCACACTATTCTGTCCATTTTCTTATTTCCTTTCCTCACTGGGCTATTTTTCCTGTTGGGGTCCTTGTAGGGCCTATAGCATCCTGCTTTTTCCAAGTAGGGTTGTAGCTTAGCTAATAATAATAATAAATAATAATAATAATAATAATAATAATAAAAGTTTTATTCCAGCTATGATCAGGTTGTGGAACAATCATTTTTTTAATATGTTACTGATTCAACTGTCTGATTAGGAAGATCATCCCACAGTCTGGTCACAGCTGGAATAAAACATGGTGGAGTCTAGCCACCCTCTGTTCGTCTAGCCAGCCAGGATTCGAACGTGTGACAGTGCTTTTCACAATATTTCCTCTTAGAAGGGTTGTAGATGAGCCTCTATACATATGAAAAATTCGGGGTTAATGCCATTTTGAAATGGGTAGGACTATCCTTTCGTGTTTTGCTCTCTCTCTCTCTCTCTCTCTCTCTCTCTCTCTCTCTCTCTCTCTCTCTCTCTCTCTCTCTCTCTCTCTCACACAAACTAACTGTTACACTCGAAATGTAGTACTAGGGTTTTAAACATAAAAGAAGGGTTAGACTATGGCATTCTGCAAGGAGGGAATCCTCTGGGTATGTAGGAATAAAAGGTGGAATTCCTAAAGGCTGTGGTACTCCTATAATTCCCCATTCCACTCCTTCCCCCTTCCTTCCCCTTTCCCACAATTCCCCACCTCCTCTTACGGTCACTGACATGATCCTCAGTGTTACCAACGTCGATTAAATAGAAAAAAAAATCTTTTAAAACATATTCCCTTCGTTATAGAGCTATTATAAACGAAATTCGTTATAACCCAGACGTTATAAAGGAGGTTATGAATTCGTACGTTGTATATAACACTCAGGAGAACTTATATAGCGAAGGAAATAAGAGAAATAAAAGCGTTGAAAGAATAGAAACGTAATGTCTGGAATCCATCTTATGTGGTACCTGCCTCGGGTTCGCTCTGTGCGGTCAGCTTTGGCCTAAAAATGTAAAAAAATGAAATGCCTTTTTTAAGAGAAATGTATATATGTATAAGCTTTTAACTAGGGATTAATATTGCTTTATATTCAATGTATTAATCCTCTAGTAATAGGATTTGTAATTGTAGGATTAAATTGGGATTTTTATTATAATGTAAAAGGTCTTTCAAGATGTGGGTTGGGCTGAGTCCTGCCTCCCTTAATCCACGTACCTCCAACCAGGGCTCAGGTGCGACACATTCTTGGGGCTGACGTAAGATAATCCAAGATCTTTATTAATAAATATCTAATTTACTCATTTAATTTATCAATTTCACCTTACGGGAAATAATTCAACTAACATTTATCTTTATTTATGATATATTTATATATGATAAAATCAAGTAAGAATGATAAATAAGCGATTAAATAATGTTCGACGTACGATAACTTCTCCATCTTGAAGTTCCCCCCCCCCCCCTCCCTCTCGGCAGCGTTCGGCAGGTCACGAAGAAAAAGCTAGCTCCTTTAGTTTAGGTGAAGATCCGGTGGAGGTAGGGTGTGTGTGTTCCGCGCGCCCCCCGGCTTCTTCATGCAACTTATTCTGTGATTTAATTTTTTTAGTAGGATAGTTTACTATAGGTAAGATATAAAAGGAACCCCGAGGAGAGAGATCCTACGCAAGTGTATTTTAAAAGGATATTTTTATACGTGAAATGTCTCCTAGTGGAAAGTTGCTTGCCAGGTGTTCGAAGTGTTGAACTCCTTGCTAAAGTTCAAGTTCTATTTCCGCTTGGAAAATTGAACGCAGAGTTCAATTCGTGTCTGGAGTTCATTATAATAATAATAATTATTATTATTATTTACTAACTATATGTGCTCACCAATAACACGTCTAATTGAGCAAAGATGAATACGACAGTGAACATTTTACTGTTTTTTATAGCCCCCCCCCCCCCTTGGTATAGGAAGGTGAATAGGATAGTGACTTTCATTGGATTTTCTCTGTAGCCACCCCTTACATATATGATAATTTTTAAGACATTTCCCTTACTGAGGGGTGGCTATATAAAAACCAATGCAGTCACTATCCTATTCATCTTCCATACTAATGGATGGTTATAGGGGGAAAAAATAATAGTCACTCTCCTATTCATTTTTTTCATACTAAGGGGTGGCTATAACAAAAATTAAAAGTCACTGTCCTATTCATCTTTTTCATACCAAGGGTTGGCTATAAAAAACTAAAACAGTCACTGTTCTAATCATCTTTTCCATACCAAGGGGTGGCTATAAAAAAACTAAAACAGTCACTGTCCTATTCATCTTTTCCATACCAAGGGGTGGCTATAAATAACTAAAATAGTTACTATCTTATTCATCTTTCCCATAAAAAAAGAATGGCTATAAAAAACTAAAACAGTCACTGTCTATTCATCTTTTCCATACTAAGGGGTGGCTATAAAAAAAAACGATAAAAGAGTCACTGTCCTATTCATATTTTCCATACCAAGGGGTGGCTATAAATAATTAAAACAGTCGCTATCTTATTTATCTTTCCCATACCAAGGGGTGGCTATAAAAAAAAACTTAAACAGTCACTGTCCTATTCAGCTTTTCCATACCAAGGGGTGGCTATAAATAACTAAAACAGTCACTATCTTATTCATCGTTTCCCATACCAAAGGGTGGCTATAAAAAAACTGAAACAGTCACTGTTCTATTCATCTTTTCCATATCAAGGGGTGGCTATAAAAAAAACTAAAAACAGTCACTATCTTATTCATCGTTTCCCATACCAAAGGCTGGCTATAGAAAAAACAAAAGGGTCACTATCCTATTCATCTTCCATACTAAGGGGTGGCTATAAAAAACTAAAACAGTCGCTATCATATTCATCTTTCCCATATTAAAGGATGGCAATAGAAAATGCAATAAAACGGTCACTGTCCTATTCATCTTTTCCATACCAAGGGGTGGCTGTAAAAAACTAAAATAGTCGCTATCCTATTCATCTTTCCCATATTAAAGGATGGCAATAGATAATGCAATAAAACGGTCACTGTCTTATTCATCTTTTCCATACCAAGGGGTGGCTGTAAAAAACTAAAATAGTCGCTATCCTATTCATCGTTTCCATATCAAGGGGTGGCTATTAAAAAACAATAAAATAGTCACTATCCTATTCATCTTTCCCATACCAAAGGGTGGCTATAGTAAAAACAATAAAACGGTCACTATTCTATTTATCTTTCCCATACCAAGGGATGGCAATAGATAAAAACAGCGAAACAGTCACTACCATATTCATAATGTTAATTCTTGAATTCGCTAACACGAAATTACTTTTTTTGGGGATGAATTTTGCAATATAACCAAAGTCTCATTTAAGAAATCGTTTCATTTTTCATAATGATTACGTCAGCGCTTTTTTGACACGAGCATTGTTTCGTATATCGAAATCGTAATTGGAAAATTACAGGCATTTTTGATCTAGAAGAATCGTTGGAGGGTGGAGTAGATATAAATCCATCTATGTACAACCATGGAAATATAATATATATATATATATATATATATATATATATATATATATATATATATATATATATATATATATATATATTTTTATATATGACCCAGTCATCATTACTTCCTCATCCTACGCCTATTGACGCAAAGGGCCTCGGTTAGATTTCGCCAGTCGTCCCTATCTTGAGCTTTTAATTCAATACTTCTCAATTCATCATCTACTTCGCGCTTCATAGTCCTAAGCCATGTAGGCCTGGGTCTTTCAATTCTTCTAGTGCTTTGTGGAGCCCAGTTGAAAGTTTGGTGAACTAATCTCTCTTGGGGAGTGAGAAGAGCATGCCCAAACCATCTCCATCTACCCCTCATCTTCTCATCCACATATGGTACTCGAGTAATCTCTCTTATAGTTTCATTTCTAATCCTGCTCTGGCCTTTAAATTCCAATATCCTTCTGAGGGCTTTGTTCTCAAATCTACTAAATCTATTGGAGATTGTTTCATTGTCATACCATGACTCGTGTCCATAAAGTAACACCGATCTCACTAAACTGATATATAGTCTGATTTTTATATGAAATTTTAGGCGATTTGATTTCCAAATTTTACTTAACCTAACCACTGTCTGATTTGTTTTTTTCAATCCTTCACTAACCTCTAATTCTAAAGATCCTGTATTGGAGATCATTGTTTTTAAATACTTTAAATGATTTCCACCTCATTAATCCTTTCTCCTTCCAATGATATTTCATCTTCCATTGTATATTCCGTTCTCATCATCTCTGCCTTTCTTCTATTCATCTTCAGCCAAATCTCGTGTGATATTTTATCCATTCTGGTAAGCAAGCATTGCAAATCCTGTGGTGTTCTGCTAACAAGGACAGCATCATCAGCATACTCTAGGTCTGCTAAACTCCTATCACCAATCCAGTCCAATCCTTCTCCACCATCTCTGACTGGTCTACACATTACAAAGTCCATGAGGACGATAAACAACATAGGTGACAACACATTCCCTTGGGGGTACTCCGCTGTTCACTGGAAACTCACTTGATAAGCCTCCATTAACATTAACTTTGCACTTGCTATGCTCATGAACAGAATCAAATTTACATATTTAAGAGGAATTCCATAATAACGCAGGATTCTCCACAAAATTGGCCGGTGCACACTATCAAAGGCTTTTTCATAGTCCACAAATCAAAAATGGATTTCTATATTCTAAGCATTTCTGTACATATCGAAAAATGAAAATTTGGTCAGTGCAACTTCTACCTTTTCTCAATCCTGCTTGTTCATCTCTCAGCTTTTCATAGTAAGAAATAATAATGATATTATTTTAGGGGAATTTTTATGATAACCCATCTATAAATTGACCAAACGCAGCAACATTTACGTAGCCTAATGTGTTATAAGTCACGGTATTCAATGTGCTGCTTATGAGCCATCTTGGAGGTAAAGTCTTAAGCTAGATTCAAAAATGGTGGTGTTGGTCTGGAAGGTTTGACGTCCTACTGATGGTGTGTCTGTGAAGGATACTTATATATAAATAGTTAAAAAAAGACTTAATAAGTATATCTCTCTTAAGTAATTTAAGTAAATAAAAAAATACAATTGATATGAACTTAGAAGAAGTTAATTTTCATAATCAGATATATATATGCAAATTAACTCATAATGATGTTGGACTATCAGCAGATCTTAAGTGAGAGATATTTTACCTGAGAGAGAGGCCTATCTTTTTTTGGGGTTGGTGTATAGGTCTACCTGGGGGGAACTTTGGCCATGGTAACACACCTGTTTGCTTACGCAGTCTCTCTCTCTCTCTCTCTCTCTCTCTCTCTCTCTCTCTCTCTCTCTCTCTCTCTCTCTCTCTCTCTCTCAAGATCTTACTAAATTTTCCCTTTCTGAAATCATATATTTATAGAATGAGTCTCTCTCTCTCTCTCTCTCTCTCTCTCTCTCTCTCTCTCTCTCTCTCTCTCTCTCTCTCTCTCTCTCAAGATCTTACTAAATTTTCCCTTTCTGAAATCATATATTTATAGAATGAGTCTCTCTCTCTCTCTCTCTCTCTCTCTCTCTCTCTCTCTCTCTCTCTCTCTCTCTCTCTCAAGATCTTACTAAATTTTCCCTTTCTGAAATCATATATTTATAGAATGAGAGAGAGAGAGAGAGAGATAATTCTCCATCAGTACTAATGTCTTTCCTATCGGTAGATCTCCGTTAGAAATCACCCATAGAAATCTTAATTGAGAAAAAGCTAATTATCCGTGATACCTGCTTCTCTCTCTCTCTCTCTCTCTCTCTCTCTCTCTCTCTCTCTCTCTCTCTCTCTCAAGATCTTACTAAATTTTCCCTTTCTGAAATCATATATTTATAGAATGAGTCTCTCTCTCTCTCTCTCTCTCTCTCTCTCTCTCTCTCTCTCTCTCTCTCTCTCTCTCTCTCAAGATCTTACTAAATTTTCCCTTTCTGAAATCATATATTTATAGAATGAGAGAGAGAGAGAGAGAGATAATTCTCCATCAGTACTAATGTCTTTCCTATCGGTAGATCTCCGTTAGAAATCACCCATAGAAATCTTAATTGAGAAAAAGCTAATTATCCGTGATACCTGCTTTCTCTCTCTCTCTCTCTCTCTCTCTCTCTCTCTCTCTCTCTCTCTCTCTCTCTCCCCTAAAGTAAATTTCATTATTGATAATAGTAGGTTGATCGGGGCACTAGCCACCCGTGGAGATACTACTTCTAGAGAGTTATGGGGTCCTTTGACTGGCCATACAGTACTACATTGGATCCCTCTGTCTGGTTACGGACCATTTTTTCCTTGCGTGAATATACACCGAATATAATCTGGCCTATTCTTTACACATTCTCCTCTGTCCTCATACACCTGACAAAGCTGATATTACCAAACAATTCTTCTTCACCCAAGGGGTTAACTACTGCACTGTAATTGTTCAGTGGCTACTTTCCTCTTGGTAAGGGTAGAAGAGACTCTTTAGCTATGATAAGCAGCTCTTCTAGGAGAAGGATACTACAAAAGCAAACCATTGTTCTCTAGTCTTGGGTAGTGCCATAACCTCTGTACTATGGTCTTCCATTGTCTTGGATTATAGTTCTCTTGCTTGAGGGTACACTCAGACACTATTCTATCTTGTTTCTTTATTGCCTTTCCTCACTGGGCTATTTTTCCCCTGTTGGAGCATTTATATAGCTTATAATATCCTGCTTTTATAACTAGGGTTGTAGCTTAGCTTATAATAATAATAATAATATTTCGTAACATTCTTAACCACACCCGTAAAATTTTTCCATTTTAATTCCCTTTGTTTTGTTTGACCAAAACTCAACTACTCTTACCATATCAAGGTCTTTTCGTTAGACCAGCCACGCCCTCTTCAAAGACAGTCCACAATTTTTTATCTACACGCCCACCTGGCACGCCCATATAGAGATATATTCGCGAAGAAAATAAAACAAAAGAAATTGTTTTTTATCTGGTGACACTTGGCAACCTTTCCACAAAACTCCTGGTTTTAAAGATAGCCTTTTTTATATATACGCCCTGTTGTTACGCCCACACGCCCGTGTATATCAGTGCCTTGTGAAGGTGGTTTTAGTTGTATAAATGTATTTCCATATTTTATTTGAGATTTATTGATATACGAGACATTTAGTTTGATTAATTCATCATAATTTAATCTAGCGGTAATCGGCAACCCCCCCTTTTTCATTCTTCTTTCTTATACCGGATTTACTTGACCTAATGTCCACCGGAAACTCGCTCTCTCTCTCTCTCTCTCTCTCTCTCTCTCTCTCTCTCGGCAGGAAATCCTCCACCACATGCTTTAAGGCTTCTTCGAAGGATGCTTTCCACTTCCCTAAAATAGTCGAAGAAAGACAAAAAAAATTTCCAAGACTCGAAAGGTTTCACAAATTCCTTCATATTTCATAGTTCCGCCAATGCGTCAGACGCATCCTGTCAATATAGCGTCTTTCGATTAATGACGCAACGACGCGAACCTGTCGAGAGGCCGATTCTCCTGACCTACTTACCGATGGAAGTGGATATAATTGATGGGCTGCTTCATGAACCGTATAGTAAGCCATTTTTGATCTTCTTGCTACCACGCATGCGTCGTGTGGACTTGGTTTTTAAACCCGCCATATTGAAACATGATAAAGGATAGTTTCTTTATCACCTACGTCTGATACAGCGTCTGATATAGGCTTCTATGTCCCCTTTCCCTGATACGTAATTAAGACATAGGTCTAAGCGTCACCTCGTGGTAAAGGACTTAAAAACAATCAAGTAGGCCTATCTGCCGGTATGTCCGTAGCTAAGCTGTTATAGCGCGCGCTCTCTCTCTCTCTCTCTCTCTCTCTCTCTCTCTCTCTCTCTCTCTCTCTCTCTCTCTCTCTCTCTCTCATAAAAGATATATTACGAATAATTTCATACATTATTTACTGTAGATTCGAAAACTTTGTTCAATTTCCACTTGCTTATTAAAGACATTTAATTGTAATACACTGTTTTGAATAGGCCTATAGCTCTCTCTCTCTCTCTCTCTCTCTCTCTCTCTCTCTCTAAACAGGTTTAACCATTAAATCAATAGACCTATGGCACATATTTTCATTAAGCCTTATATTTTATGACCCAGATTTATTATTATTATCATAATTATTAAATTATTTATTAATATTTTTATTATTTTCCCTTTCAGTTATATAATGGCCCGCCTACGACCGGGTTTTTGGGCAACTGTGTTCACAGTGCTGTTGTCCCAAGCGCGCGGGCAACTTGATGTGGTGAGTAGAAAAAAAAAGGGTTTTTTTCTATATATATTATATATATTAATATGATTTTACAGGTTTGATTAAATTATATGTTTGTCTATCTAGATATTTCTATCAATTATTTATCTAAATTTTCTCTTTTGTTAGTTTTTTATAGTTTATATCGGATATTTTTGTTGTTACTCTTCTTGTTTCCTTTCCTCACTGGGCTGTTTTCCCTGGTGGGGCCCCCTGGGCTTATAGCATCCTGCTTTTCCAACTAGGGTTGTAGCTAAGCTTTATATAGGAGATATTTTTTATATTACTCTTCTTGTTTCATTTCCTCACTGGGCTATTTTCCCTGTTTTGGCCCCTGGGCTTATAGCATCCTGCTCTTCCAACTAGGGTTGTAGCTTAGCAAGTAATAATAATATGGTCTTTGAGCTAATGTCTAGCTATCTATCTATCTAGAAAAATAGATAGGTGATTTTATGTATGCCTCATGAATCTAGATAGTTATAGATTTTATTAAATAATTGTCTATCTTTATATCTAATTTATAGTACTATGTCTAATTATATATAATCCAATCTAATTGTTTTATAACACTCTATCTACTTATATTTCAAATTTACAGCCTTATACTTATTATAATCTATCAGTGTCTATATCTATCTATCTATCTATCTCCTTCCCTATCTATCTTATAACCTTGACTATATATACATTATAACCACTAGTTTTCTCTCCTCACTTTCTTCTACGTAAGAAGAAATTTCTCATATCGTCTCTCCGTCCTTGCTTTGGTTAGGCAAGGTTAGACTTTTTTTTTTTTAATATTTCAGTTGGTTGAGAGTAATAAGATAATTGGTTGTGTGGCTGATTTCAATTGGGAGTAGGTTGAACAGGGTACTAGCCACCTGTTGAGATACTACCGGTAGAGAGTTATTGGATCATTTTGACTGGCCAGGTAGTACTACATTGGATCCTTCTCTCTGGTTACGGTTCTTTCCCTTTACCTACACATAATAAGAATAGTTTGGCATATACTTTACATATTCTCTATCCTCATACACCTGACAACACTGAGATTACCAAACAATTCTTCTTCACCCAAGGGGTTAACTACTGCAATGTAATATTCAGTGTCCACTTTCCTCATGGTAAGGGTAGAAGAGACTCTTTAGCTATGGTAAGCAGCTCTTCTAGGAGGAGGACACTCCTAAATCATACCATTGTTCTCTAGTCTCGGGTAGTGTCATAGCCTCTGTACCATAGTCTTCCACTGTCTTGAGTTAGAGTTTTCTTGTTTGAGGGTAAAATTGGGCACTGTTTTCATAGTTTATATATGTAAGATTTATTTTAATGTTGCTGTTCTTAAAATATTTTATTTTGTGCATTACTCCTCTTGTTTCCTTTCCTCACTGGGCTATTTTTCCCCTGGAGCCCTTGTAGGACTTATAGCATCCTGCTTTTCCAACTAGGATTGTAGCTTAGCAAGTAATGATAATAATAATTTGGTAGTATAGCTATTTCAATTGGTTGAGAGAAGAGTATAATATTCTCTCTCTCTCTCTCTCTCTCTCTCTCTCTCTCTCTAGATGCAGGATGTAGACTAGAGACTTATTTGTGTGTGAGAGAGAGAGAGAGAGGTCATGCCCTCCCTCTGTCCTGTGGCCGGAAGAAGGAGCTCTCTCTCGCATGCAAATGGGGTTATGAACCGGGGGGGGGGTGTGTGTAGGATACCCCCTTGTAATACCCCACACTCGGGGACAAGTGACTCACGAAATGCGCAATGCAATTCTTACTCCTGCGAAGGATATGACTGTAGGAACATCCTTCTCATCTGTGTCCTTTAGTTTGGCTGTGTAGCCTCTTGGATTTTATGGTTATTTGAGAGAGAGAAAGAGAGAGAGAATTATTTGCTTAACCTCGATAGAGATGCTTGTGGTGTGTATTTTAATTTTCTCTTTCGTACAGCTAACACTCTCTCTCTCTCTCTCTCTCTCTCTCTCTCACGAGACGAGGTTCTAACCTTCAACTAGGAAATTAAATTCTAAAATCTAAACTTTATGTTGTTATTTACATTATTGTTGACCTATAGTTGCATAGAGAGAGAGAGAGAGAGAGAATTCAGTTATCACTCATAAGAGATATATATGAAACTGGAGGAATTATATTCACTGACTAGGATGTGTAATGTATGTTTAGATGATGGAAAGATTCCGGGGGGAAGGAAGGAGAGAGAGAGAGAGTTAAGATACAATAGATTATGATAAATATGAGAGAATAAAAAATGTTTTTCACTGAGGGGACCCGAAGCGGGTCCCATCTCACCGAGATTAGGCCAAACGTGGGAGGGGATGTTATCATAAACATCCGAGTTATCATCACAGTCTAGTTACTTTCAATGAGCAACCCAGATGCTAAATTGACTTATGAGAGAGAGAGAGTCCGGTTATATATTCATGAGAGATATATATGAAACTGGAGGAATTATATGAGCTAACCAGGGTGCGTAATGTATGTTTGGATGATGGAAAGATTCCAAAGAGATAAATAGAGAGAGTCTTTTGTTAGTGTAGGTCTTGTCCTGTCTCTGGTGTGATTTCCAGCCCCCAGACGAATGTTTTGGCCTATTTTGGCTACTTGCGTTGATGATCTGCCAAGTTTGGTCTCTCAAGTGGCTATATAAATGAGTTTTGGCCTCTCAAGTGGCTATATAAATGAGTTTTGGCCTCTCAGCGGCTATATAAATGAGTTTTAGCCTCTCAAGTGGCTATATAAATAAGTTTTGGCCTCTCAAGTGGCTATATAAATGAGTTTTGGCCTCTCAAGTGGTTTATAAATGAGTTTTGACCTCAGTGGGTTACTTTGGACTCCTTTTTTTAGCTTCCTCGATAGATATTTCTCTGATTTCTGGCCTGCGATGGTTAATATTAGCGTGTTTTTCTTACCGTTTCTTATATAGTTTTATTGTCTTCTCGGATAGCTTTTTATTCCAGTCATGATTTTTTTTATAATATAGAGTTTTTGTTGTGGTAGACCTCTTATTTTTTAACCTTTGTTTTATAAGGGTCTTTGACCCCATTATAGATTTTATTCTTTTTTTTTTTTTACCACTTTTGGTACAATTTTAAGAAGAACATTCCCTTTTACATACAAAACAAAGAGTTTTCATCTATCAGTATTTGTTAATATCCAAATATTTTCGTATCGAAGTTTCAGTAACACAGCCATCATATCAAAGTGTAATTCCAATATTTATATATATACATTTCTTACTCTATTAACTAGAGTTTTCTCAACACGTTTGCCCTATCGACTAACCCCGTGGGAAGCTGAATCTACCCCTCTGTTTGTTGAGCGATTTAAACTTCCTGGCGCTTTGTCATGTGATCATTTCTGGCGTTTAAAAGCTTTGACTACTCTATCATACACTGTTTCAATTTGACAAATCACTAGATTTATCATAGCACTTCATTATATGAAGTTATTGTTTGTTATATGACTGCTTCTTTGAGCACTGCTCATATTTACAACACAACATCTGTTTCTAGTTCATAGCAGGAGAACGGCCTCAGAAATGGTTATTTCTGGCGTTTAAAAGCTTTGACTACTCTATCATACACTGTTTCAATTTGACAAATCACTGAATTTATCAAAACACTTCATTACATGAAGTTATTGTTTGTTATATGTCTGCTTCTCTGAGCACTGATCATATTTACAACACAACATCTGTTTCTAGTTCATAGCAGGAGAACGGCCTCAGAAATGGTTATTTCTGGTGTTTAAAAGCTTTGACTACTCTATCATACACTGTTTCAATTTGACAAATCACTAGCTTTATCAAAACACTTCATTATATGAAGTTATTGTTCGTTATATGTCAGCTTCTATGAGGACTGTTTCTAGTCCACAGCAGGAGAAAGACCTCAGACATGTCAATTCATGGATTCATGGCTGGGGTTTGGCCAGGTTTGCATCAAAACGCTGGCCAACTATAGATTGGTGATGTGGGGAGATTTCTGTCTGATTGCTAACAGGAAACCAACCTTGTGTAGGTGGCTACGACTAGTACAGCTATGCTGATCACGGCGATACGCAAACCCTTTTTCACCACGTTAAGGTATCTCAGAAAGGGATATATATATATATATATATATATATATATATATGTGTGTGTGTGTGTGTGTGTGTGTGTTACTGCACCCACAAAAACACGCATATTCACACACAAACACCTTCGAACTTCGAGAACTCTTTCTCAAGAATAGACGGAAATGCTCTCAACAAGTTCCCACCGATGTTAACGGTCCAAATATAATAATAAAAAAAAACATCCCACGAAAAAGAATATAATTTTTTCTCCAGAAGGAATACCATAATCACAAACCATGCCTTCCAAATACTATATGATTTAGTAAGAGAATCTACTGCTCGCAAGAAAGCGGACATACTTACCTGAAGGCGAATCTTAAAAAAAAAAAGTTTTGAAGAAACGGATTGTGCTGTCTACCATGGTGTGTGATGACACTGTTAAGATTGTGTGTGTGTGCGTATGTATGTGTATGTGCGTGTGTTGCATAGCTTCCGGTTTTAGGGGAAGGGGGGGTGGGCCAACATGTTCATTGGCTGGCTAGCGGCCATTGGCCCGACTTAGCGGTAAAGAATTCGCCAGCTCGTCTCGCTGTTTTACGATCTATTTGAATTTCTTGGATTAAATCGAGTGTTTTATCTATAATATTTGGTGTTAATTTAATTGGTAAATTATATATATTGTAGCTAATATAGTATTGATAATGATAATCTTGATAATCTTTATTTCTTAAAATATCTTGATTGTTCATCACTTCTCTTGTAGTTTATTTCCTGGTTTCCTTTCCTCACTGGGCTATTTTTCCCTGCTGGAGCCTTTATAGGGCTTATGGTATCCAGCTTCTCTAACTAGGGTCGTAGCTTAGCTAATAATAATAATAATGATAATCTCTTATTTCTTTAAATATCTTGATTGTTTATTACTTCTCTTGTAGTTTATTTCCTTGTTTCCTTTCCTCACTGGGCTATTTCTCCCTGTGGAGTCCTTATAGAGCATCCTGCTTTTCTAACTAGGGTTGTAGCTTAGCTAGTAATAGTAATAAATAATTATAATGATAATAATATTTATTTCTTAAAATATCTTGACTTTTCATTACTTCTCTTGTAGTTTATTTCCTTGTTTCCTTTCCTCACTGGGCTATTTTTTCCCTGTTGGAGCCTTTATAGAGCTTATAGTATCCAGCTTTTCTAACTTGGGTTGTAGCTTGGCTAGTAATAATAATAATAATCTTTATTTTTTAAAACATTGTATTTTGATTGTTCATTAATTCTCTTGTAGTTTATTTCTCCTTATTCCCTTTCCTCATTGGGCTATTTTCCCTTGTTGGAGAGCGCTGGTCTTATAGCATTTTGCTTTTTCAATTAGGGTTGTAGCTTGGCTAATAATGATAAACATAATAATAATAGTATTAAAACTATGAAAATCACATATCACAATAATTCACTTTAATACATTATCCACAATATAGCAATTAACATTTATAATATATATATATATATATATATATATATATATATATATATATATATATATATATATATATATATATATATATAATAAAATTAAAAATATACAAATTATCTATTCACCCATTAAAGAAAAGAAATTTAATACCGTTACGCTAATAAGTTTTTTTTTTTAAAAAACCTCTATGATTATTTTTCATCGCTTGACCGGTAAAACTCAATACGCGTGTTTGAATCTCGAAGTTTTTTTTTTTGGCATGCATCAATAAGCAGTTGTTTAGTGATCTCTTCAACCGGAAATTATGTTTTGTTTGTTTGTTTGTGCAGACATTTCGAAGGGGGTAAACAAAGTTCATGTTGTTTTTTTTTTAATGCCTGATTTGTTGTTGTTGTTATTATTATTATTATTATTACCCCATACAAATTGTGAAAAATCTCGTAAATAGAATTATTATTATTATTACCAGCTAAGCTACAACCCTAGTTGGAATAGCAAGATTCTAGAAACCCTAAAAGGGCTCCAGCAAGGAAAAAATAGCCCAGTGAGGAAAGGAAATAAGTAGTAAACTACAATAGAAGTATTGAAAATATTATTATTATTATTATTATTATTAGCTAAGCTACAACCCTAGTTGGATTAGCAAGATGCTATAAACCCTATAAAGGCTCCAACAGGGTAAAAATAGCCCAATGAGGAAAGAAATTAAGGAAATAAGTAAAACTACAATAGAAGTATTGAAAAATTAAAATATTCTAAGAAATAAGGGTTATTATCATTATGATTATAATTACTAGCTAAGTTACAACCCTATTTGGAAAAGCAGGAGGCTATAAGCCCTAAAAGGGCTTCAGCAAGGGAAAAATAGCCCAGTGAGGAAAGGAAATAAATAAACTACAAGAGAAGTAATGAACGATTAAAATGAAATATTTTGAGAACAGTAACAACATTAAAATAGATCTTCATATACAAATTATTATTATTATTATTATTATTATTATCATTATTATTATTATAAGGAACAGTTATCCTTATCCATACCATATTTCTATTAAAAAAAAATTATATTTTTTTTCTACTCAAACCTGTCTATCATTAGATCCGCCAGGTTCGCTTCCAGTCATAGGGTGGAAATTCCTCTTGTTTACAACCTATAGTTCAACCTTATTGTTCAGGCAGTCCATGTGGCTAGTCCGCTATATGCACAAGAGAGAGAGAGAGAGAGAGAGAGATTTTACCGTTTCAGTTTCTATATAAAGTTTTTTATATCTGCACTGGAATTATATATTATTATTATTATTACTAGCTAAGCTACAACCCTAGTTGGAAAAGCAAGATGCTATTAAGCCCTTTAAGGGCTTCAACAGGGGAAAAATAGCCCAGTGAGGAAAGGAAATAAGGAAATGAATAAACGATATATGAATGTTCTCAAGATATGGGTTATAAAATAGATCTAGATATATATTTGATAATTATAGTATATAATTTTCATTTATATATATATATATATATATATATATATATATATATATATATATATAATTTATATATAAAATTTTACACAGACTGGTTTTTTTATTTGTCTGAGATGCTAAGTCAATAGAACCTCAATTTCTTGAGCCCAGGTTCAATTCCCCGGCTGACCAGAAGCTATTATCATCGTGTTGATTCCCCCTTGGGTCTCTGACCCCGAGGTAGGGAGAGAATCCAGATATTAGGAGTATAAGACACGCACTCTCTCTCTCTCTCTCTCTCTCTCTCTCTCTCTCTCTCTCTCTCCTCTTGTTTACTTCTAAGGGAGAAAGCTTAAGTGACGTCACTAAGTCCTGGTGTGTGTTCGGTTGTTTGTTAAGACGTCCACTCATAAACTCAATTCATTTACTGAATACTTAAGCTTAAATTACCACTAAGTTTACGCCATCACTTAAAGTTAATCACTGGTAAACTTGATAATAATTCATATACATTATCTTTTCGCTCTATATACATATTCCCCCCCCCCCCCTAAAAATTCCTTCACGCTCAAAGCATACGGTAATTATTTAACGGATTCTTAATGTAGATGCCAGATAGCGCTAGATAAACGCTATTAAATGTAATCTATTAATATCTAACTGATATCTGTGTTATTAAGATAACCAGATGGTGTTTTTTTTATTTTTTTTCTTATGTGGGAAATTGAAAGTACTCAAGTTATTATATCTTAATGGATTATATTCAACTTCTGTTTATAAATAAACATTCCTGCTAGAAGTGTATGGCAATGATGTAGTTGCCAGATGTTGCTAGCAATTGCACATCCACTGATTATTATTATTATTATTATTACAAGCTAAGCTATAACTCTAGTTGGAAAAGCAAGATGTTATAAGCCCAAGGGCTTCAACAGGGGAAATTAACCCAGTGAGGAAAGGGAACGAGGAAGTAAATGAAATAATTAACTGATATTTTTTTGAAGCTAGACCCGTAAAAACCAGATTATTATTATTATTTGTAATTGATAGCTAAACTACAACCTTAGTTGGAAAAGCAGAATGCTATAACCGCGTGGTATAACTAACGCAGTTTATGTAAGGGGGTTCGACACGATGATGATGAGACCGAAGTAATGCTTAGGCTCAGCGGTAAGTCACCGGAACCTGTTTCTTGGGCCCTAGGTTCGATTCCTTGGCCGACTAGAAGCTATTATCGTTGAGTTGATTCCCACTTGGGTCTCTGATCCCTAGGTAGAGAGAGAGAATCCAGATATTAAGAGGTATAAATGGCTCTTATGAATATGTGTGGATTGTATAGGGCAAGAATAGTAATAACAGTAGTAGTATCAATAACACTAAGGATAGCCTCTACAACAGCTCTCTAAAAAGAGATAGTAACCTTACTGAGCTTGGCTTTTAAAAGAGAAAATATATTTGTGGTTTTGCTGTAGTCTCTCCTAATTGATCTCTCTCTCTCTCTCTCTCTCTCTCTCTCTCTAGTTGTGTCTGGATACCGGCTGGTCAGAATTATGGTCCTATGGTGTGCCCAAGGCCATTTTGGAAGGGGAGAAGAGGAAGAGAGACTAGAGAGAGAGAGAGAGAGTCGTGCACAGGCAAGCCCCCAGTCAAGGTCTACCATACCACAACTTAACCCGGAACGAACGAGTGTCTAGAGCATTGTTGCTTTAATTCAGGGTTGTCCAGATGACATTTCGTAGATAATTTTCTCGTCTTGTTTTTATTCATTTTCTTATCTAGATTCAGTTTAATTGGGATGTTTTGGGGGAATATATATATATATATATATATATATATATATATTATATATATATATATATATATATATATATATATACACACACACACAGTAAATCCCTTCTCTGAGGGGGGATACCTTACCGACGTGAAAGGATTTTCGTATTGCCATGACCAGCTAAGCTGTACTAGTCACGGTCACACATACTAGGTTAGTTTGCTATGAGCAATCAGACGAAAGTCTCCCATCATCACCGATCCGTAGTTGGCCAGCGTGGTGACGAAAACTGGGCAAACCCCAGATATGAATTGACACGTCTGAGGCTTTTGTCCTGTATTTCATGTTATATATATATATATATATATATATATATATATATATATACATATATATATATATATATATATATATATATATATATATATATATATTTATATGAGAGAGAGAGAGAGAGAGGTAGCAGACCAAGCTCTTAGAAAGGTGTTTTGAGGAAACCACCATAATAGATTGGACATCGGGTCATAAACGAGCAGAGATAAGACATCAGGTCACACCATCAGATCTCTCTTTCACCTCACACGGCCCAGGTCATTCCCAGGTCATCTCAGTTTACCACCCTTTTTTTATGGTTATTGTTGGTCAAGGCTTCGAACTTAAGGGAGACAGTTTATTGGAGTGGTTTATAAAGTATTATTTTATTTTAATGATAAAATTCTTTATTCTTATAATAATAAAATTAATCAACTGTTTTTCATTGTCTTTCCAGGATGAAGAAGTCTTCAATTGTCCCGAAGGTATGTAAATTATGTATATTTCCTACATTATTCATAGAAGATCATTCATATTATATCATACATTATAATGTATTGCTTATAGTTTCTGTAGAAATACGTATATATTGATAAATGTTAGATATTTAAGAAAAAGAAAATGGCGGCCGCGTACCTGGAGTCTGATCACTACTTCGGTCTCATAGAAGTCACCTGGTCGCTTGCCCCGTGGTATTGCCATATAAGGGTCACTCGTATTTTTAAAAAACATATGCGAAAAAGATAGATATTGAATTAATAAATAGGTATTATATAGGTAGGTTTAAGTACTGGTTTGAACCAGTTATTGTGCAGATATAAACTGATATTATATATTAAATTGGCAATATTTGGCAACTGTAAGCTTTCGCCATGTTGGCCTCTTGGAATAATTTGGATGCTATTCTACCTGGAAGAGACAGAGAGAGAGAGAGAGAGAGAGAGATTGGAATTTTAAATAGTAGTTGAGTCCTACGGGGAGACGCTGCCTAAACCAGGTGGTCCTACAGGTTAGGCCTAACTGAAAAAAAATATCTCTATAGGCTTACATTCTTAAATTTGAAGTTAATTCTTATATTTCTTAATTAATTTTTTTTGTTATATTTTTGTTATGATTCAGAAATATTTTTTTTATGCATGGGAAAATTCAGTTGATTATATCGGAAAGATTTTATAATTATAGAATAGGTCTAAGCTTGCTTGTTTGTAGGCCTATGTGATTGCACAAATTGTGATAATGACTTTAATTTCATTGTATCTTCTCTCTCTCTCTCTCTCTCTCTTGTTCTGATTCTATGATTAATATACAGTTTAATATCCATATATGAAATGAAACTATGAGAGAGAGAGAGAGAGAGAGAGAGAGAGAGAGAGAGAGAGAGAGAGAGCGCATTGTATTCAAGCGAGCAGCTTAAGACTTAACCTGTTTGGTTTCCTCCAACCAACATTTCTTGGACCTTTAGCTACCAGTATCTCAGCCCTACCTTATACCCACCAATAGCCAATAGCAGGTGCTATTAGAACCTAATCCCAGTGCTATTGACTCCTACTTTTTTTTTACGATTTAATAGCACACAACTGAAAAACCACTAGAGCGTCTAGCGACATCTGGCAACGAGCTAGTTCTTGCCGGCAGCAGGGCTCTACGTATAACTGTAAACTTGTCTCATAATCATCCAGAAGAAATTCGGCTAATATTATGCGTTCCTTATACGACACACGCTTATATCTATTATAAAATGACATATCTTATGCTTTAAATACTTAGATTTATTAAAATATATAAGATATGTCTGTCCAGAGTCTCTTCTCTAGGTGCGACAACTGTATACTTGTTGGAATTGCTCACAGAAACTTATTTTTTATATATAAAACTGGATTCTACTTCTCTGTATATATTTATTTCTTTATCATTTCGTATATAAGATGTTTATCCATCTTTTATTATTATAATAGAACATTCTTATTTAACCAGGTTTAATACTACTTTAGAAAATAGTTTGATTATAGACCTAGGTATGTTCAACCTATATTTGAGTTGATTGTAAAGTTTAATGATAGAAATTAATTGTTTTATATAATTTAAATTTTGAGTTTTGATTTATTTATTGTTTGTTATAGTTTTTGATAGATGGTTAAAACTAATTCTTATAAAACAAAGATATTGTTTCTCAGCCTACAATTACATCAGCCTAGTAATGTTTCTCCTTATTTTCATTCTCTCAACACCAAAAGTAATGCTTCTGAGCCTACAATTACATCAGCCTAGTAATGTTTCTCCTTATTTTCATTCTCTCAACACCAAAAGTAATGCTTCTGAGCCTACAATTACATCAGCCTAGTAATGTTTCTCCTTATTTTCATTCTCTCAACACCAAAAGTAATGCTTCTGAGCCTACAATTACATCAGCCTAGTAATGTTTCTCCTTATTTTCATTCTCTCAACACCAAAAGTAATGCTTCTCAGCCTACAATTACATCAGCCTAGTAATGTTTCTCCTTATTTTCATTCTCTCAACACCAAAAGTAATGCTTCTCAGCCTACAATCACATCAGCCTATTAATGTTTCTCAATATTTAATACCACCAAATAACAAATTCCCAATATACAAAAAACCCTATCTTTTCAAGCCTCAATAGACCAAATAGCACTGATTAAACCCGAACAGCTGTCTACAGGGAGTAGTTCAGCCCGCCATCTTCACCCCCCACCATCTTCACCCCACACCATCTTCACCCCCCACCCCCAGATTGAAGAAGTTCCGTTAGGTGCACTAGCTCTATGCAACGAGGGGATGGTCAGCTTAACATTGACAATGCAACGTGTAGCTGTTGCACTATTCCCTATTGTGTTTCTTATGAATAAGTGATTTGTTGATTATTAAGTCGAAGATGAGCATAACTGTAGTATCTTTTATTATTGTTGTTTGGTTTAGTATGTGTTAGACCGTGTGTGAAGGTTTGAGAGCTGAGAAATCTTATTTTTGGGTTTATTTTGTATATGGTATAGAGTAAACATATAATTTAATATATAGAGCATTTAAAACTAGTTTATCTTACATATGGTAAAGATTAAACCTTAAGTTAGACTTAGGAAAGTATTTAAAACTGGCTTCTTAGCTATGGTTAAGAATAGGTATAGACCGTGTGTGAAAGTTTGAGAGCTGAGAAATCAATTATTTTTTGGGTTTATTTTATATATGGTATAGAATAAACTTAGAATTCGATATATAGAGCATTAAAAACTAGTTTATCTTGCATATGGTGAAGATTAAACCTTAATTTTGACTTAGGAAAGTATTTAAAACTGGCTTCTTAGGTATGGTTAAGAATAGGTCTAGGGCAGTTTGTGTTTTTTATTAAAATATTGTATTTATCTTGTATGTGGTATAGAATAAACATATAATTTGATATATAGAACATTAAAAACTAGTTTATCTTACATGTGGGAAATATTAAACCTTATTGTTGACTTAGCAAAGTATTTAAAACTACCTCCTTAGGTATGGTTAAGAATAGCTCTAGGCTTAAGAATACTCCAACTGCTATACGGAATAGAAATGTGTATATTAAATACACATATACATAATCTACACCTATACGCAACTGTATACTTAAACTTGAGTGATGGCACATCTCATACATACAGAATACATCTTTGTATACATGTCATTTTTTCTATCAACAGAAAGATGATATACTGTATATATTTTTTGTTGAAGGTTGTGACTGATATAATTAACATATCATTGTTCTCGCCTTTTAGAGAGAGAGAGAGAGAGGAGAGAGAGAGGAGAGAGAGAGAGAGAGAGAGAGAGAGAGCAATTCTAACTATAGACCGATGTCGTAGATAAGTTTATTAATAGAAATGTTATCGTAACTTGGTCTCATAACAATGTACCCGTATGTTTTTTCCCAATCACCTGCCTCCCTCTCTCTCTCTCTCTCTCTCTCTCTCTCTCTCTCTCTCTCTCGAATATAGATTTCTTTGTCTATATACGATGAAGGCAGCGGTAGAGAGAGAGAGAGAGAGGAGAGAGAGAGAGAGAGAGAGAGAGAGAGAGAGAGAGAGAGAGAGAATGCTGGGATTACGACTCGCGCTAACCAAGGGTACGAAACGTCGTCATAAACCGCTCCTCTCTCTCCTCTCTCTCTCTCTCTCTCTCTCTCTCTCTCTCTCTCTCTCTCTCTGGTACCTAGCTCCTTCCAAGGGCCTCCCGAATACCTTCCCAAGAAAGGATTTCGTCCCAACCTTATATTATCCTTCTGTTTTTAACCGATTGAAAGAAACCTTTGGTTTCAAAATTACTCTTCGGAGATTAATCCTTTTCGTTTTATTTATACGATTTTACGATATTTATACGGTTTTACAATAGATTCTTGTATACTTTTCGTTGTATTTATACGATTTTACGATGTTTATAAGGATTATAATAGATTCTTCAATACTTTTCGTTGTATTTTTAAGATTTTACGATGTTTATAAGTATTTACAATAGATTTCTTCAATACTTTTCGTTGCATTTATACGATTTTACGATGTCTATAAACTCTTACAATAGATTCTTCAATACTTTTCGTTGTATTTATACGATTTTACGATGTTTATAAACTCTTACAATAGATTCTCCAATACTTTTCCTTGCATTTATACGATTTTACGATGTCTATAAACTCTTACAATAGATTCTCCAATACTTTTCCTTGCATTTATACGATTTTACGATGTCTATAAACTCTTACAATAGATTCTCCAATACTTTTCCTTGCATTTATACGATTTTACGATGTCTATAAACTCTTACAATAGATTCTCCAATACTTTTCGTTGTATTTATACGATTTTACGATGTCTATAAACTCTTACAATAGATTCTCCAATACTTTTCCTTGCATTTATACGATTTTACGATGTTTATAAACTCTTACAATAGATTCTCCAATACTTTTCCTTGCATTTATACGATTTTACGATGTCTATAAACTCTTACAATAGATTCTCCAATACTTTTCCTTGCATTTATACGATTTTACGATGTCTATAAAACTCTTACAATAGATTCTCCAATACTTTTCGTTGTATTTATACGATTTTACGATGTCTATAAACTCTTACAATAGATTCTCCAATACTTTTCCTTGCATTTATACGATTTTACGATGTCTATAAACTCTTACAATAGATTCTCCAATACTTTTCCTTGCATTTATACGATTTTACGATGTCTATAAACTCTTACAATAGATTCTCCAATACTTTTCCTTGCATTTATACGATTTTACGATGTCTATAAACTCTTACAATAGATTCTCCAATACTTTTCCTTGCATTTATACGATTTTACGATGTTTATAAACTCTTACAATAGATTCTTCAATACTTTTCCTTGTATTTTTACGATTTTACGATGTCTATAAACTCTTACAATAGATTCTCCAATACTTTTCGTCGTATTTATACGATTTTTACGATGTTTATAAGTATTTGCAATAGATTCTTTTATTCGTTATGTTTAAATGACTGTTTTTCTCAACATAGGCCTATCCTGAGTACTTCAAATACACATTTTTTTCATCAAATATCCTTTTAGTAATTATTATTTTACATATATTTATGAATTCATTGTATTTATAAGTTTTGACAATAAATTCTTGTCTCATTTTTCTTTTTATGATTTTTTGCCAACGTAGGTCTATAACTTAGTCCTACTCTTATTCAGGAAAGACAGGCCTATTCGAAAATTTTAAATGTATCGAAAACATAGGTTTATCTATATATATATATATATATATCAATATATATATATATATGTGTGTGTGTGTGTGTGTGTGTGTTTGTTTGTGTATATATACTGTATATATGTGTGCCTATTCTTTATTAATGTATAGATATATGGAGTATCACATATCACACTATAAATGAATATTTTTATAGTTAATAAATGCTTTGGAAAATTATATTCTCTCTCTCTCTCTCCTCTCTCTCTCTCTCTCTCTCTCTCTCTCTCTCTCTCTCTCTCTCTCTCTCTCCCCCAAGCATAGGCCTAAATCATACAGTTTCCGGGATATTAGTAGGCCTACAATTAGGCTGAACTTGACCTTAAAAAATTCATTATCAGTAATCAGCATAATCATTATTAAGAAGTAATTATAAAAGAAGTAAGACTGATTTGTTTGGGAACACAGAGGAAAGTAGAAAGTATTATATTTATTTTTTATAGATATTGATAGTGGGGTTTGCTTCTCATGTACCTGGGAGTTGGATAACTGTGGTGAGTCACAGTAGGTGATTTGAATAAGGTGTAGGGATGTTAGTGATTTTAGTTTATTTATTAATCATTTTTATATAATTATTATTATTTTTTTATTATTATTGTTATTATTATTAATAATTTTTTTTATTGTTTTTATTGTAATCATTATTATAATTATTATTATGATTATTATTTTTATTATAATCATTATTATTTTCATTTTATTAATCATGTTGATTATTATTATTATTATTATTATTATTATTATAATTATTATCATTATCATCATCATTATTATTATAATTATTATTATTATATGCACGGACAATAAAAGTAATATTGAAGAAAGTTTGTGTGAGAGAGAGAGAGAGAGAGAGAGAGAGAGAGAGAGAGAGAGAGAGAGAGAGAGAGAGAGAGAGAGAGAGAGAGACTCTAAAAAATAATTATAATACTAAAATTCCTTTCCCTTTAGCCTGAGGGTATTCTTGAAAACATAAACAGGGGCTTTCTAACCAGTAATTAAAGAGAGAGAGAGAGAGAGAGAGAGAGAGAGAGAGAGAGAGAGAGAGAGAGAGAGAGAGATTTAAGCGGTCCATTAGAAAATTTGTAGAGAGAGACAGCCACTGTTCTTAGGATATCTTGTGTCTAGGGTTGCCAAGATTTCCGAGTGAGAAAAAGGCTAAATTTTAAACAACAGAATCTTTAAAAGGCCAAGTCTTTAGTAGGAAAAGGCTGAAAATGTTGCATTAAAGGCTAGCCAACTTAAAAAAGGCCAAATTTAGGTAATCTAGCACGAAAAAAAGGACCAATTTTGGAGGTATTTTTGGCACAGAAAATGCCAAGTTGGCAATCCTGCTTGTGTCCGCCATTTTGAAATAGGCATTTTACCCTATTTTTTTTTTATATTATTATAATTGTAAGCCAATTAACAATCTTAATTAGATATAAAACAGAATGCTACAAGCCCAAAGATACTAAAATTAATATATTATTAAAATTATAACTGAAATTAAACTCTACGTTCATCAAGAAAGCGATTGAACTGAAATTTGAACTTCTAAAGTTCCATCAATTCATATCTGATTGAGGAAATCAATCCATTATTTATACACACTGCTGGAAAAATCACACTATTGTTCTTTAAGTCTAGGGTAGTGCCATAGCCCTCTGCACCATGACCTTCCACTGTCTTTGGGTTAGAGTTCTCTTGCTTGAGGATACATTCTGGCACACTATTCTATCTTATTTTTCTTTTTTCTTTTTTAAATTATAGTTTATATATGAAATAAATTTATTTATTCTAATGCTATGACTGTTCTTGAAATATTTTCTTTTAGCTTTTGATTTCCTTGTAGTTTCCTTATTTCCTTTCCTCGCTGGGCTATTTTCCCTGTTGGAGCCTTCTGCTTTTCCAACTAGGGGTTTAACTACTTTTCTTGTAGTTTCCTCTATTTCCTTTCCTCATTGGGCTATTTTCCCTGTTGGAGTCCCTATAGGGCTTATAGCATCTTGCTTTTCCAACTATGGTTTAACCAATTTTCTTGTAGTTTCCTTATTTCCTTTCCTCACTGGGCTATTTTTCCCTATTGGAGCCCTGTGCTTATAGCGTTCTCTTTTTCCAACTAGGGTTTAACTACTTTTCTTGTAGTTTCCTTATTCCTTTCCTCACTGGGCTATTTTCCTTGTTGAAGCCCTTATAGGACTTTTGGCATCTTGGTTTCCAACTAGGGTTGTAGCTTGGCAAGTAATAATAATAATAATAGTAATAATAATAATATTAATAAAAATAATAATGATAATAATATTAATAATAATAATAAAAATGATAATAATAATAATAATAAAAATGAATAATAATAATAATAATAATAATAATATTAATAAAAATAATAATGATAATAATAATAATAATAATAAAAATGATAATAATAATAATTAATAATAATAATTCTGTAGGATTCATTCAGTAATAACTTTTTGTCACCAAATTTTCATAAATTCACATTTCACGAAACTATTCAATTATGAAAATAACTTTTGCAGTCTATTGATAACTAGTTGCAATGTGGTTACTCTTTGCATGAAATGGCCGTGCATTCAATTGTCCGATTCAATTGGCTGTTGTAACATTTCGTGAAATGATTAGTTATGTTTTATTATTATTATTATTATTATTATTATTATTATTATTATTATTATTATACATATATATATGTATATATATATATATATATATATATATATGTATATATAATGTGTTGTATAAAATCTACATCAAACACTTATGTATACATTCATATCCTTTTTAGTACCCACAAAATATAATGGAAAATAATAACAATTTCGAAATGAAAATACCACAAAAACACCAAAATTCTATAGAAAATTAATAAAAAACATATTGTAAAAAAAAAAAACACCATTAAAGAACTCAAGTGAAGCTACAAAAACAATTTATAAATAAACTCCCAGAAAACAATTGAAAAAACAAAAAACAATTTTTAAACCTATATCCTGTTAGGCCGATATGATATAGATCAGTAACTTTAGATTTCCACTGTACACGAGAATAGGTAAAGTTGGAAATGCTATTAGCGTTGTGACTACTTTCGAAGGGTTTGTAGAGATTCCTGAGTGTGTAGGGCGGTTGGCAGGGGGGGGAGGGGAATCCTTCAGGAGGTGGAGGAGATTGGGGAGGGGTAGGAGGTAAGAGAACACGAAGGTAAATGGTTAGAAGAACGTGGAAAAGGTCGACCGACAGTGGATGTAGGCCAAAGTGAACCCCGTTTTCTTTTGAGCTGTGGCGGCTTCTTGGTTTGGAGGGGGGACTCTACTATTGATGTAACATAGGTGGTTTCTGATGCCTATTTAATATTTTTATTTTATAAGGGTCTCTGTTCCACCCGTTGTTGGTTTCATTAGGGTTGTAAGTTTTAGATATTTTCAAATTTATAGTTTTTATTAAATTTTCATTACAATTCATCCATTATATTCCTTCTTGCTCTAATATATCCATTGACAGCATTATACTATACCTTAATAACAAATATAATGTCACTCACAGCCTGCAAGAAACAAGTTAACGAACTCATTAACCAAATTGAGAAACACAGAGGAAAGAGAATTCAGAACTCATGAAATAAATCCAGCTAGCTTTCACATCGACACGTCTTAGTTGCGTATCATCATGCAAACCTGCAGCTTTATTGAGGCTCATCGTTATGGCAACACTGCTCCATTTTCTCGTCTTCATCAGCTGGGACGGGTATTATTTCTGTTATAAAGTCCAAAGGTTTTAGCCTTTTTCAAGCCCACAATGCTCCCTAAAACAAAAGGGAATCGCGTCTAATGTCAGGGTTAAGGCGGTCTTTTGATGTGAAGCCAATGGTAATGAAAAGATAAAATCTCAATGTAAAGTTAACAATACATCAATGTTTGGTTGCTCTAAGGATTGGAGCATCTGGTGGTAAATGGAAACTCAAAGTCAAGGTTCACTCTGGAGGTTTCTGGCAACTTTGGTCCAAAGATTTTTAAAAAGTATTTGGTATAGTAGTTATGAATGTTAG
Organism: Palaemon carinicauda; assembly: GCF_036898095.1. Taxonomy (NCBI): domain Eukaryota; kingdom Metazoa; phylum Arthropoda; class Malacostraca; order Decapoda; family Palaemonidae; genus Palaemon; species Palaemon carinicauda. The sequence goes on from NC_090749.1 coordinate 101,174,845, forward strand.
TTATTTGGGTACCTGTGGTGAAAGATAGTTGAATTACTTATAAATGTATATGATTACTTCAGGGCTTTTTAATTACTTCAGTTTCAAGTATTGTAAAATGATTTAAAACTTTATGATTGTAATGTTTACAATATGGAGGTATTTGGCATCTCAGAAAATGAAATGAATCTAGCGTTAGATGGCAACTCATATCTTAACATTACACACACACAGGATACATGAATGAATCTTTTAAACCCATTCATGGGGCTGTGGGATAGTTAGCCCTAGGAAATAGAGGAGAGGGGAGGTGAGGGGGGGGGGAGTGACTTCACTAAACCTGACCGTTCTGACGAATGTATGTCAGGTCTTATTACTGGATCTAACGAGCTGCTGTCGGTCGAATGTGGCCCACGAAAGGCTTCGCATTGAAGTCATAATTATCTGACAATGCAGGGTCTTTTGAAATTTCGGTCACCGCTTCTGCCGAGGAAAGAGAGGACCGGTAATGTCGGTCTTCCGGTCAGACACGGGTTGCAGTAGGTAACTGCTTAGCTAAGGTTTCGTCCTGCGTTGGACATTCGACCTCTTGAGGAACGATAATTGTTCTGGGTTGGTACGATATTTCAACTGGATCGAAATAACGTAACATAGTCAAATCAAAGTCCGTTGGTTATCAAATGAACCACTGGATATAAACAATGCGAGTGGGGGCTTTAGACATTCGATCTATAAAGGAACGATAGTTGTTCTGAGTTCGTACGACATTCAAATAGATTAAAATGACGTCACATAGTCAAATCAAAGTCCGTTGGTTATCAAATGAGCTTTTGAATGTAAACAATGCGAGTGGGGGCGTTAGATATTCGATCTCTGAAAGAAAGATAATTATTTTGCTTTCGTACGACATTTCAACTTATTTATGACGTTACTGAGTCAAATCAAAGTCCGTTGGTTATCAAACGAGCTTCTAAATGTAAACATTCGATCTATAAAGGAACAATAGTTGTTCTGATTTCGTACGACATTCAAGTAGATTAAAATGACGTCACAGAGTCAAATCAAAGTCCGTTGGTTATCAAATGAGCTCCTGAATGTAAACAAAGCCAGCTGGGTAAAACCTTGGTGAAAGGAATATTGTTATGAGTGATCATCTTATGTGAGCCAGACAAGTGAAAGTGAAGAATAGATGGATAATATTATGGTGTGATGCTGGGGAGAGAGAGAGAGAGAGAGAGAGAGAGAGAGAGAGAGAGAGTGAGAAATGACCAGTCTAGTGAGTGTAAGACAGAACAGATCTGACAGAAGGAAAATGATAGAGAAGACAGATATAGACAGGAAAAAAAGGACAGACCATCAGGTTAAGCAAACAAATAGCAAGTACCTAGTAGTTAGTTGACTGTAGTGATAGTACAGTTATGATAGGCTTAGGGCTTGCAACTCTCTCTCTCTCTCTCTCTCTCTCTCTCTCTCTCTCTCGATAGTGAAAGTATAAAGGCAGACGAAGATACCCAGACGTTTGACCTATGATGGCTACTCTCTCTCTCTCTCTCTCTCTCTCTCTCTCTTTACTTTCACTGGCTCCTCATCTGCGCTGCCTGCATCTGTACAGCTTAGCGATGCATTTTTGGTGAAAGGGATGGAGAGAGAGAGAGAGAGAGAGAGAGAGAGAGAGAAGAGGGGGTGGGTAGGGGGCCTTTAAGAGTGATGGTGAGGAAAAAAAAAGAAAGGGTGAAATTTCACCCAAGCGTGAACGAGTGCTTGCGTCAGAAGATGCTATATATATATATATATATATATACAGCATTCTCTCGTAGTCCACAAACACTCTTTAATACCGAAATATCTCTACCAGTGAATCTCAGACCCATATGGAAATTTCTTTGATAAATATTTCTCTCTATACATACTAATAGTTATTTTGTGCATTTTTTTTGTATCAGTGGATTGATAACCAGCCAAGGGTTCGAACCTCTATCGCCGATATAAATCAGGGTAAACATTATGCTTTAGCCGACCCGGCTAAAGGAATTAAATTAGTATAAATTTATATAAGTATCTTATATATATATATATATATATATATTTATATATATATAGATATATATATATATATATATATATACATACATATATATATATCCCCCTGTATATTGAAGAGCAAGTATCTGCTTATATATTATCAGCATCAATATCAGCTATTACTAGTCCACTGCAGGACAAAGGCCTCAAACATGTCGTTCCACTTGTGATTGTTTACGGTCTTTCTACCCCAGTCTATACCCGCAAATTTCCTTAGTTTTTTAAACCATCGTCTTATCTTCCTTCCCCTACTTCTTTTACAATGTATAAGGACACATTCTGTTATTCCTAATGTCCATCTATTGTCTTTCATTCTTATTATATGTCCTGCCCATGTCCATTTCTTTTACAAGTTGTTAGAATAATCTCTACTTTAGGTAGCTTTCTTAGCATCCATATTGATCCTTTTCTGTCTCTTAGTGTTATTCCCATCATTATTCTTCCCATAGCTCTTAGAGTTGTAACTAGCTTAAATTCTAAGGCTCTAGTAAGGCTCCACATTTCGGATTCATAAGTTAATACTCGTAGGATCATCTGATTAAATACTTTTCTTTTTAGAGACTGTGGCAATTTACTTTTCATAATCTCATTTTCTTTACCTAATGCTCTCCATCCCAGGCTTATCCTTCTTTTAATTTTGGTCTCGTGTCCTGGGGAAACACATACAGTCTGTCCTAAAAGGTATATTCATTAACAATCTCTAGAGGTTCGTCCATAACATATTTATTGTCTTTGTATTTTCATTGAACATTATCCTAGTTTTACTCGTATTCATTTTCTGTCCTAAAATTCTGTTTTCTCTATTCAAATCTATAATCTTTTGCAATTCCTCCCGTGATTCACTAAACACAAGTATGTCATCTGCAAATTAACACACACACACACACACACACATATATATATATATATATATATAGATAGATAGATAGATATATACATATATATATATATATATAAATAAATACACACACACACACACTCTAATGCCTGCTAGAGTCCCTGTCCAACTTTGTTTCAGTACCGACATAGGTTCGAATCCCGGGGTGGATAAAAAAACACTTATGAAATGGATTTCCTCAATTATCTAGATAATATCGAAACGGGTTAGAAGATATGAAAGTAAGATGTATACATTCTATCATATCACGTCTCTCTCTCTCTCTCTCTCTCTCTCTGTCTCTCTCTCTCTCTCTCTCTCTCTCTCTCTCTCTCTCGGGACTAGAAAGTATTTGAATTTATGTTTTATAAATGAGTTACGAAGCTTAAGACGATGACAAGTGAGGGAAACGAACGTGTTGAATTTTTCCCTGGGGAAAATTAAGCATAAAAAAGGGGGCATTTAACTTTAGCGATGAGCAGTCCATTTCGCGAAATATTCTCACCGTTAAAATCGCGGAACTATTTTCCTTTCTATTTTGGTATTCGTTTTTTTATTTCACATGTTTAAAGTCATATTTTATTTCTCTAAGACTTGCGTCATTCCATTTCGTATTTCGAATATAAGAAGTCATGCTGGGTAAATCGCGAAATTTTTCCCACCGCTAAAAAACTCAACCCTGTTTTTAATTTTGCCATAGTCGAATTTTTTAAGCGAAAATTTCCCACCGCCAAAAATCAATGATGCGTATTAAGTTATATTAGATCAATACTGTGTCCATTGCGTTACGTAACACTATTACAAGAGTTATACATCATTTGCGTTATTTTGAAAATTATGAGAACGTGTTATGTCACTTTGAAGATGATCCAAAAATATTTTTTGTGTAAGAAACTCATCTTGGGAAATAATTTTATTTACGTAATTTGGAATACGAGTGAATGTAGATGACAAGTTTTACTCTCTCTCTCTCTCTCTCTCTCTCTCTCTCTCTATCTCTCTCTCTCTCTCTCTCTCTCTCTTTGTTTTAGTTTAAATTTGTTAATATATATATATATATATATATAGAGAGAGAGAGAGAGAGAGAGAGAGAGAGAGAGAGAGAAAACGTGCTGGAAGATTTCAATTCTCGGATAAGTAGTGATCCGGTCGCTATTATTATTATTATTATTATTATTATTATTGTTAGCTAAGCTACAATCCTATTTAAAAAAAAACAGGATGCCATAAGCGCAAGGGCTCCATACATGGAAAAAATAGCCCAGTGAGGAAAGTAAACCAGGAAATAAACTAGAAGAGGTAATTAACAATTAGAATAAAATGGTTTAAAAGTAAAAAAGGTGAAATAGATATACAAGAACTCAAAAATAAAACGAGAGAGAGAGAGAGAGAGAGAGAGAGAGAGGAATATTTTAATGAGAGAGAGAGAGAGAATATTAAAATATTCCTCTCTCTCTCTCTCTCTCTCTCTCTCTCTCTCTCTCTCTACATAATTACGATGATTAGCCAATACCATGTGATTGGATCTGTCTTTCTTTAAATCAACAGGTGATTGGTTACGGAATAGATTGACTGCTTGGCCAATTCCTAACCTTAGATATTAACATAATGAAGATTATCATTTGTTAATCCTAATAACATTATTATGATATCCAATACTTTCACTTTGGCTTAATAAGAAACGGATTAATCTCACGGTAGGAAAAACATGAGATTCTCTCTCTCTCTCTCTCTCTCTCTCTCTCTCTCTCTCTCTCAATAAGAACAGCTTAATATTCCTCTTGTTTTATGTTCAAGTTTTTTATAGTTTTATATATGCAAAATCTATTTTAAGTTTTTTAATTATAAACCAATTTATTCTAATTGTTAGTCACCTCTCTTGTTTACTTTCCTCACTGGGCTATTTTTTTCCCTGTTAGAGCCCTTGTGCTTATATCATCCTGTTTTTTTCAAATAGGGTTGTAGCTTAGCTAATAATAATAATAATAATAGCGCCAGGATCACTACTTATCCGGGAGTTGAAATCTCCCAGCACGTCCATTTTTTTTTTCTTTCTCAACTGATAGTTTCTCACGGTCCTTGTTCATATTGCTTGATGCGTAAATAAGAACGAATGTGTGTGTGCGTGCGTGTGAACATATTCTTGCGTGTGTTTATGCATTCTCCTCTCTCTCTCTCTCTCTCTCTCTCTCTCTCTCTCTCAGACATAATTGGGTCACGAGTGTTAATTCGTGTATATTCGTGACGTATTTTCCCTCCGACGCCCAATTTCGAACATAGTGTTCCACGTGCTTGAAGATTTAATTATATTAGCGTCAAACTCATTTGCCCATAGACGCGTGAGAGAGAGAGAGAGAGAGAGAGAGAGAGAGAGAGAGAGCTTTCCCTATAAAAGTATAAAAGTAAGAATTATACCTTTTTAGGTAATTTGTTTGGGGAATATTTTAACTTTCTCTCTCTCTCTCTCTCTCTCTCTCTCTCTCTCTCTCTCTCCATATAATATAATATATATACATTATTATTATTGTTGTTACTATTACTATCTATGTTACAACCCTAGCTGTCTAGCTGTAAAAGCAAGATGCTATAAGCCCAAGGGCTCCAACAGGGAAAAATAGCCCAGTGAGGAAAGGAAATAAGCAAATAAATAAACGATATAAGAAGTAATGAAAATTAAAATAAGATATTTTAAAAACGTAACAATATTAAAACATATATGTCATATATAAACTATAAAAGGACTTATGTAAGCCTGTTCAACATAAAAACATTGCTCCAACTTTGAACTTTTGAAGTTCTACCGATTCAACTACCCTATTAGGAAGATCATTCCACAACTTGGTCACAGCTGGAATAAAACTTCTAGAATACCGTGTAGTATTGAGCCTCATGATGGAGAAGGCCTGGCTATTAGAATTAACTGTATGCCTAGTATTACGAACAGGACAAGACTAGAGAGCAATTGTTTGATTTGGAGTGTCCTTTTCCTAAAAGAGCTGCTTACCATAGCTAAAGAGTCTCTTCTACCCTTAACAAGAGGAAAGTAGCCACTGAACTATTACAGTGCGGTAGTTAACCCTTTGGGTGAAGAATTGTTTGATAATAATAGTATTGTCAGTTGTATGAAGACAGAGGAGAATCTGTAAAGAATAGGCCAGACTATTCGGTGTATGTGTAGGTAAAGGGAAAATGAACCGTAACCAGAGAGAAGGATCCAATGATGTACTGTCTGATCAGTCAAAGGACCCCATAACACTCTAGCGGTAGTATGTGAACGGGTATATACAGTATATATATACCTTTATTAATGAATTCAAGCGAGAGAGAGAGAGAGAGAGAGAGAGAGAGAGAGTAATAATATCAACTTTATGCCACCATATTTTAACATTCTCTCTCTCTCTCTCTCTCTCTCTCTCTCTCTCTGTCCACATATATATATATATATATATATATCCCCTTATTATCGAATTTAAGCCTAAACACAGAAAGAGAGAGAGAGAGAGAGAGAGAGAGAGGGATATAATAATAATAATATCAACTTTACACGACCATATCTCAGCATTTAACCCCCCCCCCCTCTCTCTCTCTCTCTCTCTCTCTCTCTCTGAGGTCAAGGACTTCTTCATCTCGCTTTTTTTCTATCTCTCCACACCAGGCGTCCGTTACGGGCTCTGTGCCAAAATTTCTGCCACTCTCCCAGCCAACCCCAGAAGGCATATTGCTAAGAAGTCGTCTCGGGACTCTCTGGCAGTCTCTGCTATAGAGTGACCCCAAGTCCGTAGGGGTTAATGTCCTATTGGGAGTATTGGGCCTTGATTGGTGTGGTTGGTGTAGGACTTGGTGTGGTTGGTGATGTGTTTTAATGCGTAGTTGGTTGGTGTAATTTAATTTTAGGGGGGGAGGGGTGGTTGAAATTTTTTATTTATTTTTTATGTTTTTTTGTTTTTGAGTTATGAATTTTGGGTTATTTTATTTTTTTTTTATTATTTTTTAGGTGAGATTATGTCTATAATTATATATATATATATATATATGTGTGTGTGTGTGTATACATATATACATATATATCAGTATATACATACATACATACATATATATATATATATCCGTGTACATACATACATATATATATATATATATATATTATATATATATACACACACACACATATATAATATATATATACACATATATATAACAACAACAAATACAGCCGTTTCTTACCCACTGCAGGACAAAAGCCTCAGAGAGATACATATATAGAATCATATTCTATGTATACATATATTTAATTCTACCAATCAGGCCTTCTCCATCCTAAGGCTCAGCACTACACAGTATTCTAGAAGTTTAATTCCAGCTGTGACCAAGTTGTGGAATGATCTTCCTAATCGGGCAGTTGAATCGGTATGAACTTCAAAGAGAGATTTATTTTAACGGTGTTGATTACTTGATATAGTTTATGTATTTTATTATTTTTATAGTTTATTCATTATTTCTCTATTTCTTTTCCTCATTGGGCTATTTTACCCTGTTGGAGACCCTGGGCTTGTAGCATCTTATATTATTCTGCTCTTTCAACTAGGGTTGTAGCTTGGCTGGTAATGTTAATAATAAATATAATAATATCTCTCTCTCTCTCTCTCTCTCTCTATATATATATATATATATATATATCTCTTTCTATATATATATATATATATATATGTATGTATGTATGTATATATATATATAATTTTGCCATCAGCAACCGTTTTCCTAAACAATATATATTAATTCATACTAATAATAATAACAACAACAATAATAATAATAATCTCTATAATATTCGTACAATTACTAAAACAGCGAAATAACTATACAAGCCTTGACTTCACTGACACTGAACGTTTACAAGAGAAGCATTTAAAAAAAATAAAAAGGAAATTGTAAGTTTAACCATCGTTTAAGAGAAAAATACATGTAAGAAAAAACCAGAAATTGCCACCTGCTCATATTTGGAGTTTGCGCAAGGATTGTTCTTCGGCGCACCCTACCCGCCATGTTGCGCCAAGTCGGAATTTCGACTTCTTTCATAGACGCTTTGTTTTTCATTTTCTTTTTCTTTATTTCTCTACTATAGTGTTATATATATATATATATATATATATTGCCCATTGCTGCTCACACCAGACTCACAATGCCTGTTGTATCTATCCCAATCTTTAGTTTACATAAAGGTTATATAACTACTAAAAATTCATTCGTAAAATTAAGCTAAATCATATTTTCCTGTGTGTAACAACTGTAGATTTGAAACCACGCCTTCGTCTAGCCCGGGGGATTTGAAAGATGTGCCTTTGTCTGTCCAATACTCCTCCAGGGTTGTCATACCCAGAAATTATGAATTATATAACTTATTTAAGTCAAAAGTTACTTCTAGAAGTATAATTCCACATTTTAGTGGCTTTTTTAGTCTGAAACTACTTCTAGAATTATAATTTGTCATTCTAGTAGTCTAATAGTAATCCTAGGTTAGGAATTTCGTCTAAAATACTCAAGAAAACTATAACCTGGAAGTCTAAATTAGTCTAAACATACTTATCAAAGTCAGTACTATCCCAGTCAAATTTTTCATTAGACCAATTATAGCTTAGTTTAGTCTAAAACTTCACCTAGAACTATAATCTGATATTCTAGTGGTCTAATATTAATTCTAGATTAAGAATTTTCGTCTAAAATACTCAAGAAAACTATAACCTGTAAGTCTAAATTAGTCTAAACATATTTATCAAAGTCAGTACTATCCCAGTCAAACTTTTCGTTAGACCAAATAGTCTTACTTTATATTAAAATATCTATGGTATCCTATTTAATAATAACAATTCCCTCTATATAATGAACAAATAAACATAAATATACAATATACCATACCACCCTTATTGAAAAAAACCAAAAGTCTAAAGACCAGAAGGTTAAAATCAACATTATAAAAAAAAAAGTCAGGCGAGTTCGGAAAACGGGATTCTGGGTGTCTCAAGGCTGTGTGCCCTTGTTTGGAAGCGTGGCACTTGACTTCATTTATGGTATATTTTAGTATATTTTAAGGTTATTATAACATCTGTTGGTTTATATAACAGTTAAAATGTTATAATTGATTTATATGAATATAATTTTTAGTTTAAAAAACTATTGAAATTCGTTAAAACATGAAAAATATCTTGAATTTCCGAAGACAAAGTCAGAGACGCACTAAACATTCGGATGAGTTGCTCACTCGCGGGTATACCTACCGTTGCCTTGGCTCGATCTCTGATCGGGGAAGGGGGGTTTAAGATTGAGTTTAAGGAGAGGGGGGGGGGGGGAGAGGGCCAGGGGGGTGTGGGGGGGGAATGTAAGTGGAATGATAGAATGTCGGACTGGTATGATTTTAGGTTAGATAAGAACAGACATGTTTTTACGCTTTAGGAAAGGTGAGAGACAGCCGGTGTAGAAGTAGGTGTTATAAAGAGGGCCTATAGATAGAGAGAGAGAGAGAGAGAGAGAGAGAGGGTGGTGGTGTTGTTACCTAAATGCAGTTAGCCTGGGACGGACAAGAATATGGAAGGGCTAAAGTTAACGGACTGGAGCAAGGGTATTACTGCTTGGGCATACCAGAGGTACCAGCTAGGGTACCAGCTAAGGGGCCTTGTGACCACCCCCCTACCCCCTTCCAAGGGGGTTGGGGCAGTACAGCTAAGGGCATGGCAACCTCCTAGGTAACCACCCTCCTTATGGGGCTTGGAGGGGAGTAGTTTGGAGCCGGATACAGTTAGGAATTACAAAACACAAGAATTCTTTTGGGTTTAGGTAAGAAGGTCGGTCTAGCTAGCTAGGGAGGTATGCTCTTGTCCTACTTAATGCAACATGGTGTAAGAGAGAGAGAGAGAGAGAGAGAGAGAGAGAGAGAGAGAGAGAATCATTAGATTCTATAATAGAAATAAAATAAAATTTATCACTTTATTAACAATAAATCAATTTCAAATTAATTATTAGCCCCTAAACAACTAAATGTTTAGACCTAGTTCATATTTGTTTAGCCCTAGGGTTAAAAAACAGTTACATAAGGAGGATCATTTTATTCAAGGCTACTGTCTAATCTATCTGAATAGTCTAATCTGTCTAAGTCTTAGGTGTATTACAAGGACAAGTCTTAAATGAGATTAATATCATTGGCTTGATCCAATCAGAAGAAATTGCTAGTCTCATGTTGCGGTTCATAATTGAAATCTCATTTTGTAAGTTTTTTTAATGTATGATTATGATTTAGTATGTTATTAAGAGACCCTGGAGAGAGAGAGAGAGAGAGAGAGAGAGAGAGAGATAACTATTATATATCTGAATCAACATAGTTGTCATCTGTTAATGTAACCTGCTCAGGGACCAATCTACATTTTTACACCCTCTCTCTCTCTCTCTCTCTCTCTCTCTCTCTTGACATTTGTGGGCGTGAAAAACCAGGATTGGGAAACGTGGATAGCGGCTTCAAGGCTAACTTCTGTTTTGGAGAACAATACTTGATCAACCTCATCTCTCTCTCTCTCTCTCTCTCTCTCTCTCTCTCTCTCATCCAAGATGGCGGCGCTGAAGGCAAGCAAGCCTAGCGTGTGTAGTGTCAAATATAGAGCAATGAATGATGGCACATAGGCCTAGGGCATATATATTATATCTTATTTGTAGACCTATGAAAATTGTTTATTTTTGTATATTATTAATTGGTTGATTAATTATGAGTAATAAGGCATCCTGTTGTATATTATAATAATATCTAGTTGTTTATATTGTATATTATATATATATATTTTTTTTTTTTTTTGTATTTTCAGGTTGGGATCTCAAAGGCGAAAATTGTTACAAATTCTTCAATATAAGACATTCTTGGAATAAAGCGGCTGCGTTATGTAAAAGGTAAGTTAATCTCTCTCTCTCTCTCTCTCTCTCTCTCTCTCTCTCTCTCTCTCTTTTAAACCTTTACACTGTTTTAATCCTATGGTATATTTTTTAACCTTTATTCTGTTTGTTTTAATCCTATGGTATATTTTAGACCTAGTTAAGATATTACTTTATTAAGAATCTCTCTCTCTCTCTCTCTCTCTCTCTCTCTCTCTCTCTTTTAAACCTTTACACTGTTTTAATCCTATGGTATATTTTTTAAACCTTTATTCTGTTTGTTTTAATCCTATGGTATATTTTAGACCTAGTTAAGATATTACTTTATTAAGAATCTCTCTCTCTCTCTCTCTCTCTCTCTCTCTCTCTCTCTCCTCTATGTTTTAATTCTTTGAAAATTTTAGACCTAGTTAACATATTACTTTACCAAGGACCTTATGAGAGAGAGAGAGAGAGAGAGAGAGAGAGAGAGCTAGTTCCCCCCCCCCCACTGACCTAAAAGGTAAAGTGTGTCTATAGACGAGAAATGAATGGACCCGAATTCAACGGATATTGAGCGTAGTGATAGCACGTGACTGTAACGAGATTCTCTCTCTCTCTCTCTCTCTCTCTCTCTCTCTCTCTCTCTCTCTCTCCTTTTATTAATCTGTAATATTATTTGAGATGTTGCTCTAATACTTAATTCTTGTAATAACTTATATACATATTTTTATTTTAATAAAAACAAAAAAGTTATTTAATAAATTACTTAAAATCACATCATGTCTTGAGATGGAAGCCTACGGGTTTGCACTCCACATTTCACATTAAATTAAAGAAAGTATCACAAGAGTAGGTATTTTTTTTTAGAACTAAAACTGTAAAATCTCTCTCTCTCTCTCTCTCTCTCTCTCTCTCTCAACGCATTTTGGAGTATATTACAGAATTATGAATATATTATATATATATATATGCATGTATGTGTATATATACATACATACATATATACATACATAACCGTATACATACATACATACATATATACATACATAACCGTATACATACATACATACATACATAACCGTACCTTAAAACTAAGGCTCTTGAATTCGTCAAACCTGTGCTTTTGTGTGTCGGTTTACCAGAGGTCAAAGGTCAACCTCGTGGCCTACATTCTTCTCCCTTCCTTCCTCTCTCTCTCTCTCTCTCTCTCTCTCTCTCTCTCTCTCAATTAGTGTTTTTTTTCCCAGGAAATCAATATTTGATGACAGTCCACCCTGGAATGTTGCTTGTGGCGAATGGTGTACGTACCCGACTCTTGTTCCGGCCTACACACACACACACCACGCACACACACTCACACAACGCACACCACACACACACACCAAGTATTTCAAGAAACATCCTGGTTTATGAATTATACTCTAGTTATGTTTCCATCTAGAGCTTTAGGTTCGAATCCTGGTTTATGAATTATAACTCTGTAGTTATGTTTCCATCCAGAGCTTTAGGTTCGAATCCAGGTCTGGGTAGGAAAGTATATTATCATTAAAATCCTTTATTACATTTCTTCATAAAAGTGAGACTGCAGGACTCGTGTCCTTATTCTTGTTTTCTGTAGGATTTTGGAGTGACGAACAGGTACCAATTTAGGATTCTGGAATGGCTGAGTGTCTGGAGCTAGGAGTGTCTGAGTGTCTGGAGCTAGGACTGTCTGAGTGTCTAGAGCTAGGAGTGTCTGGAGCTAGGTGTGTTTGAGTGTCTGGAGCTAGGAGTGTCTGAATGTCTGAAGCTAGGTGTGTCTGAGTGTCTGGAGCTAGGAGTGTCTGAGTGTCTGGAGCTAGGAATGTCTGAGTGTCTGGAGCTTGGAGTGTCTGAGTGTCTGGAAAAAGGAGTGTTTGAGTGTCTGGAAAAAGGAGTGTCTGGAGCTAGGAGGTGTCTGAGTGTCTGGAAAAAAGGAGTGTCTGGAGCTAGGAGTGTCTGAGTGTCTGGAAAAAGGAGTGTCTGGAGCTGGGAGTGTCTGGAGCTAGGAGTGTCTGAGTGTCTGGAAAAAGGAGTGTCTGAGTGTCTGGAGCTAGGAGTGTCTGATTTAAAAGTTTAAAGGCCGCTCATGTATGGCAGAGACAAGGGATAGTGACATTACCCTATCAAGCAGGACAATGCCCTAGAGACTGACCCTATATACATATGATCAGCACCCAAGCCCCCTCTCCATCAAGCTAAGACCAAGGAGGGCCAGGCAATGGCTGCTGATGACTCAGCCGATAAACCTATAGGTTCCCCCCAAAGCCCTTATCCTTAGCTCACAAGGATGGTGAGGTTGCAGCGACCGAAGGAACTAACGAGTTTGAGCGGGACTCGAACCCCAGTGCGTTACCATATCAGCCAACATAGGAATAGGTATAGGAATGTCTGAGTGTCAGGAACTAGGAATATCTGAGTGTTGGAAACACTAGGAATTCCTGAGTGCTTGAAACTAGGAATGCCTGCTTGTGAGAATGTCTGGAATGATGATGGTATAGGTCACTGGAATTAGGAATGCCCGAGTGTTAGGAACTAATACTGTCTGAGAGGTCGAAACTAGGGAATGTATAGGTATCTTGAGCAAGGAAAAGTATCAAGTCTAGGAGCTCTGGAGACACAGAAATCACTCCACTTGGAGTAGCAAACTCCAAAGACCGACCTCATCTCTCCCTAACAACTTCCCCCCATTAAATCAACGCTCCTTTTTTCCTCACGAACTTCTCAGTGGCACAAGGCACCCCCGTTCCATTAAAATGACGAAATCCAGTCGGTCGGAGAGACCCTGGAAGAAGTGGTAAACTGCCCTGGAGCGCTCTGGAATCCTTCCCAGAGATTTGGTCATTCTGAGGCACGGTGTGACTTTACCCTCTATTTTTAGATATACAGTCACTCTATTGGCAAGCACTACTGCATGTACAGGTGCATGTATAGCCTGAGGATGAGTCCAGAGGCTCATTAAGCCCCTATGGAGAGTGTGTTAGAATCGTATTGGTATTATGTGATTGCAGGCAAACACAGAGTACAGTACAGTCACGGCTCTGCAATAAGAAAGACATTTCGTTTCGTATCTCCGAAGTAAAAGCCGTTTTTGGGATGGGCTCAAGGCGAGCGAGCCGGGGAGAGAGAGAGAGAGAGAGAGAGAGAGAGAGAGAGAGAGAAGGGGGCTGCCTTACTGGTTACGTATTCAACACGTAGCTTGCATGCTGCTACTCCAGGGTCCACGGGTAGAGGAAAAGAGAGAGAGAGAGGGGGGACCTTAATGTCACATGAGAGAGAGAGAGAGAGAGAGAGAGAGAGAGTCTGAGATCACCTGGAGAACGTTCTCCCTCCTGATTGGCCAACAGGTAAAATTGCTATCTGTTCGTTTCTCAGCCAATAGGAGAACAGCCTCTGATTCATCTCTCTCTCTCTCTCTCTCTCTCTCTCTCTCTCTCTCTCGTCTTAGAAATATATCTTAACAAGGAAGCGATCTAAAAACGTTTACACGGAATCATTAAACCAAATTAACATCATAATTTCAATTTAAATTGATTAAATACATTCATATGATCATTTCCAATGTTCACGCCAATGCATAGTCATTCATCCGGTGAGAAGTTATTCAATGAATGTTATTTCATTCACTGTAAATTGCTTGATTAAAAAACACATGTATCTCTGGAGGCAAATGTAAAAAAAAAATAAACAAGGAAGAGACGCATCTCAAAGCTTTAAGGTCACATTATACCCATGACGTGTAAGAAAAAAAATTTAATGATACCCCCTTTAAAAAACACCGTAAGGAAATAACTCTTTATTATGAATTAATTTCACATGATTAACTCGTTAATATTTAAAGGGAATTATTAACTTTCACGGATTGGATAGTTCCGCCTTCGAGTTGATTATTATTATTATTATTATTATTATTATTATTATTATAGGCTAAGCTACAACCCCAGTTGGAAAAGCATGATGGTATAAGCCCAAGGGCTTCAACGGGGAATAATAGCCCAGTGAGGAAAAGAAATTATTATTATTATTATTAATACAACCCAAGCACTCTAACAGGGAAAAATAGCCCAGTGAGGAAAGGAAATTGTTATTATTATTATTAAAACTTAAGCTACAACCCTAGTTGGAAAAGCAAGATACTATAAGCTATATAAGCACTCCAACAGTGAAAAAATAGCCCAGTGAGGAAACGAAATAAGGAAATCAACTACGAGAGAAGTAATGGGTAATTTTACAAAAATCCTTGACCCCTCGGATGTCAACACTCATCAAATGAGCATCTGCTAATCAAACGTAAAACAGTCAAATGAGCGACTACGCGAAATGACTAATTCAAGGATTCTTATAAGATAAGAGAGAGAGAGAGAGAGAGAGAGAGAGAGAGAGACCTTTTTTCACAATCCTTGAAGCACTATTCTTAAGATAAGAGAGAGAGAGAGAGAGAGAGAGAGACCTTTTTTTCACAATCCTTGAAGCACTATTCTTAAGATAGAGAGAGAGAGAGAGAGAGAGAGAGAGAGAGAGAGTATACCTTTTTTTTTCACAATCCTTGAAGCACTATTCTTAAGATAAGAGAGAGAGAGAGAGAGAGAGAGAGAGAGAGAGAGAGTAGACCTTTTTTTCACAATCCTTGAAGCACTATGCAGGAAGTATAAAGCTGTTGTCACGAACCTTTACCCTCCTTGGCTTTTCCTACCTTGTGGAGTCAAGTTTGGGCGCCATATTGCCTCCAATTGGATATATATAGAATTTCTCATGTCCAACAGTCCCAATTCAAGCCAAAACAGTAGTAGGCCTAATCTGTAACCTAGGTTAGGCCTATATCAATCTAAAAACACCTGAGTTATTCCATTTTCTAGATTCATTTTTATATAAGTTTTATTTTGACATACACAAAAAAATATTCTTAATAAATAATATATATATATATATATATATAATATATATATATATATATATATATATATATATATATAGCCTCTGAACCATGGTCTTCCACTGTCTTGGGTTAGAGTTCTCTTGCTTGAGGGTACACTCGAGCACAAAATTCTATCTTGTTCATCTTTCTATTGTTAGTTTTTCAAATTCTTATAGTTTATATATGAAATATTTATTTTAATATTAATAGCTACCCATGTAGATACTGTTTTTTATTATTCAATACTTGTGGTTTATCTATATTCTTATTTCCTTTCCTCACTGGGCTATTTTCCCTGTTGGAGCCCTCGGGCTTATAGCGTCCTGCTTTTCCAACTAATGTTATAGCTTGGAAAGTAATATTGATAATAATAATAATAATAACCATAGCATAGGCCTATGTCTATCTATTTTCTAGATTCAATTTTTTATATAATGTTCCAATGTCCAGTTTTACTTTCACATAATCTGCAATCACGATTGATATTCATAATAAAACAAATGAATATTACTAATATATATTCACAATTAAGTTTGAAAATAAAACACACATGTTGCAGTACAGCTAACAAAACGGAAGCCAGCACAACCTAGACTCAAACACGCAAAAAACGTAACTGTGGCTATGGCGGTGCTCTAAAAAGATGGGGAAATTATATATTAGAAGACCAGTCCTTTAAGGAAAATAGACTACTCAAGTCAATTTCCCCATGGGGAATGAGGGGGGGGGGGAAATGGGGATGAGGTAGTCCATTAACCAATAATTGTATCGGCCCAAACTGGGTTCCAGGTCAGCGCGTGAGACTACTGTAGCTTCTGTTCTGGTCTGGTTACTTTGCATAGAGACCAAGTGGGCTCGCTTCTGGCCACAGAATCTATTGAAATTCGTTATATCCAGGGCTTGAATGACTTTAATTTAAGTATTATAACTTAAATTGACTATAATAACAGCTATAAAGTTATATTTCATAGTAATACCACTTTTTTAAACATTCATAGACCTATGCACATATGCAGGCCAGAGAATCAATTTAAAATATACATTAGCTTAAAATTACTTCAAATGCAATAATACAACCCATATTTGGGCTTGAATTACTTGTAATTTAAGTATTATAACTTGAATTGACTTTATAATAACAGCTATAAAGTTATATTTCAGAGTAATATCATTTTTAAACATAACTGCCTTAGACCCATGCACATATGCAGGCTAGAAAATCAATTTGAAATACACATTAGCTTAAAATTACTTCAAATGCAATAATACAACCCATATTTATTACAAACCAATACTTATAAACTTATATTTAATAGAAATACCACTTTTTAAACGCTAAACACAGCCCTAGACCTATACACGAGGTGCATGCATCCTATAAGTAGGACACATTGGACGAGCAGGTCACAAAATACGGCCAAGAAAACGATGCAGTGACCAATGGCCAGTCGAAATTATC
The DNA here is from genome assembly GCF_036898095.1 of Palaemon carinicauda. Lineage (NCBI taxonomy): Eukaryota > Metazoa > Arthropoda > Malacostraca > Decapoda > Palaemonidae > Palaemon > Palaemon carinicauda. Next base: position 101,192,065 of record NC_090749.1, read on the forward strand.
TAGGTCAAATGGGATGGCAAGCCACAGTATGGCAATTGACTAAAGGAAATGAGTTATGGAGTTTTTTATGATGAATAAATTAAAAAACATTTGGTTCTCATGTTTAGGATTTGGTTCAAGATCATTATCTGTTGGGTATTGAAATCTCCGGTTACTTGTAGCCGGTTAATTTATATATATATTATATATATATATATATATATATATATATATATATATATATATATATATATATATATATATATATTCCTTAGCCGTTGCTAGTCCACTGCAGGACAAAGGCCTCAGACATGCCCTTCCACTCGCATTTGTTTATGGTCTCTATGCCAGGTTTTACCCTCATTTTTTCTTAGCCAGTCAATCCATCGTTTTCTCTTCCTTTCCCTACTTCTTTTACAATCTCTAGGGACCCATTCTGTTATTCTTAATGTCCATCTATTGTCTTACATTCTCATTACATGTCCTGCCCATGTCCATTTCTTTTTCTTACATGTTAGAATAGAGCTCATTCGATACTTTTATTTTTAGAGAAACTGTCATTTTAATTTTCATAATCTCATTTTGTTTTCCAAAAGCTGTACATCACACTCACACACACACACACACACACACACACACACACATGTATAAGAGAGAGAGAGAGAGAGAGAGAGAGAGAGAGAGAGAGAGAGAGAGAGAGAGGGGGGGGGGGTTTAGTCATGTCCGTATATGTGAAAGTTTAAATTTTCCAGAAGTGACGTCTTCACAAAACTATGCAATATTAAAAGAATATATATCAATGTTCTTGAGTGAATGTAATTTTATATTGAAGCTAAAGGGGTGAGGAGTTAAAGGAGTGGGGTTTTAACCCCTCCTTTTCGTATTTTGTCCTTCAGATATATTGAAGAAAAAGGAAGAATCACGGTGGATCACCTGTTGAACTTCTATGTCCAAATACCAACACGATCACGTAAACGCTGCACCTCGTATGGCAACACTATTTCGTTTATCGCTCGTTATTTCGTTGATTCTGTGATTTATCGTCGTAAATAACGTAGATTGTAGTTTTTGTGATTGAGATGGACTTATAGAACGATTATGAATGATAGAAAATGGTAAAAAAATTAAAAAGAGCCGATAGGAAATTTAGCCAACTGATATTTCCACTTTCTCCCATGCCATGACTGGGCTGTGATGAGGTGCCATGTCGTGTTTATTATTATTTAAATCTTTTGTAAAGTAATATATTTTTATATAAAATGGATTAAAATCATTTATAATAGATAAAATATAATAACTAGAACGTATACTTCGCCCTGAAATGCTTTATTTATATTAGATAAACTTAGTTAATTCTAAATTCTAAAAAAAAAAAAAACTGGCAATTATCGTACACAAATGTGGTTTGCCTTGAGCGAAAACATACGAAAAAAATTAGACACGAAAAGAAGTGAACAAAAAATGAATTTTAACTATCTGACAAACCTCTATTCTTGATCATGATTCACACTGAAAGAATAAAGAGAGAATATCTCTCTCTCTCTCTCTTTCTCTCTCTCTCTCTCTCTCTCTCTCTCTCTCTCTCTCTCTCTCTCTCTCTCTCTCTCTCTCTCGAGTTTCTCTCCCTAAAGCGATTTCCTAATTCTCACGGATTTGCCGTAACGGATAAAAGGTAGCCCCTTTTGTCTTTGCTAATTCTCACGGATTTGGCGTCACAGAAAAAGAGAGAGAGAGAGAGAGAGAGAGAGAGAGAGAGAGAGAGAGAGAGAGAGAGAGAGAGAGAGAGAGAGAGAGAGAGAGAGATTCATCTTATAGATGCTGGAATTGCCTGGAGGCGCCTGGAAGCTAGTTGATAGCTGGTTGGTTCCTGGTACTACTATAAGTTCAACCTTCACCGTTAAGAATGTCACATTTCCGTTTGAATCACACACACACACACACACACAATCACATATTCATAGGACTAACATTAAAGAATATGAAAATTTAAAACTAAAGACATTTCCGGTTAGAATATAACTCATTTTGGCCTTTAAAATGTAGGGCACAAATGGGAATAAATATATTTACATAGAATATCATTTAAACAATAAATATATTCAGATTATAGAAGATTTCTTCTTCTTCTTTGCCTGAGTTCAACGGCCCCTTGTATCCGTATAGATGTTTTATTATTAATAAAATAGCCGTGTTTGTTCTCAGTAAACATATTTTTTTTTATTTTGTGTAATTGGAATATAACAAAGTAGGCCTACGCATTGTTACTAGGCCTATTCCTATATTAAACTTTTATTAAAATTTAACAACCTAGGCCTACGCTTGACTGAGTCACATATAATTTAATTTCTATTGCATTTGTCCTTTCATATATAAAATAATTTTTTTAATCAATATAAAGAATATATTAATTTACCAAACTATAAGAATTGTGACTATAGGCTTAGATTATCAAAACCTATAGGTTTTTTTCCCATAATTATTCGTGTACTGAACCCGAAGTCTCCTATTATTATTATTTTTATTATTATTATTATTATTATTATTATTATTATTAAATGCCAAGCTACAACCCTAATTGTAAAAAGCAGGATGCTATAAGCCCAGGAGCCCCAACAGGGAAAATAGCCCAGTGAGGAAAGGAAACAAGGAAAAAATGAAATATTTTAAGAACAGTAACAGCATTAAAATAGACATTTCTTAGATAAACTATAAAAACTTAAACAAAACAAGAGGAGAATTATATAGAATAGTGTACCCTCAAGCAAGATAACTCTAACCCAAGACAGTGGAAGACCATGGTACAGAGGCTATGGCACTACCCAAGACTAGTGAACAATGGTTTGATTTTGGGGTGTCCTTCTCCTAGAAGAGCTGCTTACCATAGCTTAAGAGTCTCTTCTACCCTTACCAAGAGGAAAGTAGCTACTGAACAATTATGGTGTAGTAATTAACCCTTTGGGTGAAGAAGACTTGTTTGGTAATCCTGTCAGGTGTATAAGGACAGAGGAGAATCTGTAAAGAATAGGCCAGACTATTCGTTGTGTGTGTGTGTAGGCAAAGGAAAAATGAACCGTAACCAGAGAGAAGGGTCCAATGTAGTGCTGTCTGGCCAGTCAAAAGACCATATAACTCTCTAGCGGTAGAGAACTATGGTTTGATTTTGGGGTGCCCTTCTCCTAGAAGATTAATGTTTTAACCCTTTTACCCCCAAAGGACGTACTGGTACGTTTCACAAAAGCCATCCCTTTACCCCCATGGACGTACCGGTACGTCCTTGCAAAAAAATGCTATAAAAATTTTTTCACCTTTTCATATTTTTGATAATTTTTTGAGAAAATTCAGTCATTTTCCAAGAGAATGAGACCAACCTGACCTCTCTATGACAAAAATTAAGGCTATTAGAGCAATTTAAAAAAAATATATATATACTGCAAAATGTGCTGGGAAAAAAATAACCCCCTGGGGGTCAAGGGTTGGAAATTTCCAAGTACCCTGGGGGTAAAAGGGTTAAACTATTGGTAAATATATACACGTAATCCTTCCATAGATTATTATGTTAACAGTCGCTCGGTCTCTCTTCATTTGCAGATTCGGTTCCGACCTAGTCCTAGTCGAGAGCTACGACCAAAATAACTTCACAGAGAATTTGGCTCACCAGACCCTAGATGCCCCGACCAACAGCTATTGGCTCGGGCTCTTCTCCCTCAATGACCTGTCGACAAATACCCTGGAGTCTGCCGGAGGAAAGCACGTCTCCCTATATTCAGGTGAGCGCCTCAGATGTTGGGCCAGTGTTGTGATCTGTAGTCAATTCTTTTTAGTGGGGCAGGTTTGCACCGACTCGCAGCGGTGATGCCCTTTTCGCTTGGAAAAGTTTCCTGATCGCTGATTGGTTGGACGAGATGATTTTAACCAATCATATAGCAGGGAACTTTTCAGAGCTAGAAGGGCACTGCTGCGAGTCGGTGCAAATGCGCCTCTTTAAAAAAAATTGAGTATAGATGGTGAAGTTTCTGCCCTTATGGCAAGACAACCATTTTTTTTTTTTTTACTGTGATCAAATCCGTCATTTTTTTTTTTTTTTTTTTTTTTTTTTTTTTTTTGAGCAAAGTCCTCAACTTACTAACTTAATAGGTTACAAGATCCTGGTTGTAAGTCAAATTTTGTTACATTTTGTCCTAGGGTCGGCTTCACCTAAACTCACATGCCTATGATTTTCAGCGGCAAAAGTCAACGAACAGTTCCTTTTCATATTGCAAGTGTCGTCTTATTTACTGCTTTAGATTATATAATATTTTACTACAGTATTTTATGTAAACATCCGAATATTTATAAGCCGACGACCTCCTAATGTATCGTCTCTCCGTAGTCGCATTTATTAACGTTGTCCGTTTCAATCTCGTTTCAGGTTTCTGGTCACAAGGCCAACCCCAGGTGAACGATGGCGAGTGCGTCAAGGCGAGGCTCGCCGACAAACGCCAGTCTTGGGAACTGAGCACTTGCGAGACCCTGCTGCCTTTCATGTGCCGTACCAAGGCTTGCACGGAGGGGGCCGTCCACTGCTCCAATGGAAAATGCATCAATAAGGTGAGTTAGAAATCTTTTCAGGAAGTGAAATGTATTGAAATATTCTTTGCTGAAAAATGTCTCCATGAGCTGTCATTGGTAGGTGTATCGTTGTTGAAAATCCACGTTAATAACAGATTTTAACGTAGGAAGAATCTATTTTTGGGCTCGAGCCATGTCGTCCTGATGGAAGGTCCCTTCGGCAGCTTCCTACTGTATAATATTTCTGCGAATGATATTACAAGAGAATTACCGTCAGGTATCACAGGGTTCCAACCCCCGGAACGACTATCCGAAGATATCGTGTATAATCAGGGACGTATCCTGAGATGACCATGGAGAAATTATCTCTTTGGAAAATAGTTTAATGTCGCATTATGTATGTGCAAGCAAATATTATCAGCTTTATTCTCTTATGTACAATCAAAGTTATATTAATCTGCATTAATCTAATATTACTATCATACTTTGTTTCATAGCAAATTCATTTACAATTTGTCACTCGTGTTAATGGTTATTATTAGTAAATTTTGTTATGATACTTCTTTTCATATTGTGTTTATGAAAATGTCAGAAGACCCACAATAAATCTAATCTGTTACAGGGCTTCTGTACCCGTTAAATTTCAGTTTGTAAGTGACATTACCTGAGAATTCGTATGCGCGAATGAAAACATTAGTATGTGAATTAAGGCATGATACAATACCAGTAAGAGTAGAGATTTTATTATGTTTAACATCTCCAAAGGAAAACATGCTGATTCTTTGTAAGAATGTACGCATATATAATTCTATTTTCCTTAATCTACGATGGCTATAGGAGCTTTTTTCAGGATCAGTAGCCCTTATTAATCTTGTGCTATTCAATAACAGAAAATAATCCACAAATCCTTTCCCAGGCATTCCTCTGCGACGGCCAAAACGACTGCGGCGACATGTCCGACGAAATGAACTGCCCCAACCAGTGCAATTTCTACATGAAAACCTCCGGGGACTCCATTGAAAGTCCCGAATACCCCAAGAAATACGGACCTAACTTGGACTGCAAGTGGACCCTAGAAGGACCCGTGGGCCACAATGTCATCCTCCAGTTTTACGAATTCGACACAGAAAAGAATTTCGACACCGTCCAAATCCTGAGCGGAGGGCGCACCGAAGACTCGGCCATGTCGCTCACGACTCTCTCGGGACGTCAGGACCTGACGGATAAGCTCTTCATCTCCGCCTCTAACTTCATGATTCTCAAGTTCAAGACGGACGCTTCGGTCGAGAAACGCGGCTTCCGGTAAGTCGTTTGCCCCTCTTGATCTCATTAAATCCCCTGGCAGATTGAATTTCTATTTCAGTGACTTTAAAATAAAGTTTGATTGCACGTCTTTGAGTGGTTCTGACTTCCTTTATTTGCCTCTCGACAGAGCCTCCTGGAAAACCGAGCCCCAAGACTGCGGAGGCGAGCTGCTCGCCACGCCTCAGGAGCGGATACTGACGTCCTATAACTACCCCTTGGAGTACCCTGGGGGTCTGGAGTGCCTCTACACCCTCAAGACACAGCAGGGAAGAGTCATCACCCTCGAGATACTGGATCTGGACTTGGAAGATGGCAAGAGATATTACATTTTGAAGTGACGATTATCTGAGAACATCTCTGTCATATTATATATGATGTACGTAACTATCGTAGTAATTCTAACCATCTTTATTCTTAATCTTCCATTAGATAAAGACTTCATCCTCATCCGGGACGGCAATTCTCCCTCCGATGCCCTGCTGGCCCGTCTTACTGGAAGCCAGGAAAATAATCCCCGCTTTGTGATCTCCACGGGTCCGGTCATGTACTTCTACTTCCAGACGAACTTAGGAGTGTCCAAGAGAGGATTCAGGATTAAGTAAGTGATTACAGTATAGTCTTTTTCAGTTCTAAGAAATATGTATTGTATAACTTTTGTCTGTCTCCTTGGTTTAAAGATTACGCTACTTTGAAATGCAGCGACGTCTCACCTATCATTAATGAAATTCTTATTTAGTTTTATTTCATCAAAACCGGTATATTATATGCTTTATTCATTCCCAGTAAACGTACCATACTTAACAAATGATAGATTTTGCTATTATTTTTTCGCAAATGATATTCAAAAACCTTTATCTTCCTTTCCCCATCCAGGTATAATTCTGGGTGCACTGTCAACATCGAAGCCAGCAAAGGCAGCATTTCTTCCCCAGCGTTTGGCATCAGTAATTACCCAACTAACCAGGAGTGCAGATACCTAATCAAGAGGCCTGGTGGCGGTCCTCTCTCGCTGAAGGTATCGTACCTCTTTTGCATTTTTACCTTTGTGATATCTAGATTACTGTGTCGTACGTATAAAAAAGTAAATGAAATATGTTTTGTGGCCTTACTGTTTTGAAAGCCAAGTTACCGTATCATACGTGTCAAAACAATTGAAACACGTCTTGTAGTCTTACTGTTTTGAAAGCCAAGTTACCGTATCATACGTGTCAAAACAATTGAAACACGTCTTGTAGCCTTACTGTTTTGAAAGCCAAGTTACCGTATCATACATGTTAAAATAACAATTGAAACATGTCTTGTAGCCTTACTATTTTGAAAGGTAAATTACCGTATCCTACGTGTTAAAACAATTGAAACAGGTATTGTAGCCTTACTGTTTTGAAAGCCAAGTTACCGTATCATACGTGTCAAGATAATAATTGAAACACGTTTTGTAGGCTTACAGTTTTGAAGGCAAAGTTACCGTATCATACATGTCAAAACAATTGAAACATGTCTTGTAGCCTTACTGTTTTGAAAGCTAATTTACCGTATCATACGTGTCAAGATAATAATTGAAACACGTTTTGTAGGCTTACAGTTTTGAAAGCTAATTTACCATATCATACATGTCAAAATAATAAATGAAACACCTTTTGTAGCCTTACTGTTTTCAAAGCTAAGTTACTATATCATACGTGTCAAAACAATTGAAACACGTCTTGTAGTCTTACTGTTTTGAAAGCCAAGTTACCGTATCATACGTGTCAAAACAATTGAAACACGTCTTGTAGTCTTACTGTTTTGAAAGCCAAGTTACCGTATCATACGTGTCAAAACAATTGAAACACGTCTTGTAGCCTTACTGTTTTGAAAGCCAAGTTACCGTATCATACAGTGAACCCTCGTTTATCGCGGTAGATAGGTTCCAGTCGCGGCCGCGATAGGTGAAAATCCGCGAAGTAGTGACACCATATTTACCTATTTATTCAACATGTATATTCAGACTTTTAAAACCTTCCCTTGTACGTAGTACTGTTAACAAACTACCCTTTCATGTACAGAACACTTAATGCATGTACTACAGTACCCTAAACTAAAACAGGCACAAATATTAAAGGTGATTTTATATCATGCATTTCCTAAACATGCTAAAAAGCACGATAAAAAATGGCAACCAATGTTTTGTTTACATTTATCTCTGATCATAATGTAGAAACAAACTGGAGGTAGAGCTTTGCTTATTACCCAGACATATTTCCCATACTTTTCCCTTGGAACTACATCACATCTTCCTACTTTAGATATATATATATATATATATATATATATATATATATATATATATATATATATATATATATATATATATGTGTGTGTGTGTGTGTGTGTGTGTATATATATATATATATATATTTATATGTATACACATACATACCTACATATATACATAAATACATACATGCATACATATATATATATATATATATATATATATATATATATATATATATATATTACTGTATATATATGGGTTATGGAAAAAATCCGCGAAGTGGTGAATCCGCGATGGTCGAACCGCGAAGTAGCGAGGGTTCACTGTACATGTTAAAATAACAATTGAAACACGTCTTGTAGCCTTACTATTTTGAAAGGTAAATTACCGTATCCTACGTGTTAAAACAATTGAAACAGGTATTGTAGCCTTACTGTTTTGAAAGCCAAGTTACCGTATCATACGTGTCAAGATAATATTTGAAACACGTTTTGTAGGCTTACAGTTTTGAAGGCAAAGTTACCGTATCATACATGTCAAAACAATTGAAACATGTCTTGTAGCCTTACTGATTTGAAAGCTAATTTACCGTATCATACGTGTCAAGATAATAATTGAAACACGTTTTGTAGGCTTACAGTTTTGAAAGCTAATTTACCGTATCATACGTGTCAAAACAATTGAAACACGTCTTGTAGCCTTACTGTTTTGAAAGCCAAGTTACCGTATCATACGTGTCAAAACAATTGAAACACGTCTTGTAGCCTTACTGTTTTGAAAGCCAAGTTACCACATCATACGTGTCAAAACAATTGAAACACGTCTTGTAGCCGTACTATTTTGAAAGGTAAATTACCGTATCATACGTGTCAAAATAATAAATGAAACACGTTTTGTAGCCTTACTGTTTTGAAAGCCAAGTTACCGTATCATACGTGTCAAAATGATAAGTGAAACATGTTTTGTAGCCTTACTACTTTGAAAGCCAAGTTACCGTATCAAACGAGTCAAAACATAAACGAAACACGTCTTGTAGCTTTACAAGTAAAATGTGACGATTCTTTTGGACATTCCAGTTCACCGACTTCAACGTGGAAGAGAAGGACTCCATTCAGGTATACGATGGCATGACCTCATCGCAGAGCATCCGACTGCACTCTGGAAACGGCTTCTCGGCCAAAAACCCCCCGACCATCCCGCTCACAGCCGATTCTGGAGCTCTCTTCATCACTTTCAACTCCGATCCCTTGAGGTCAGATAAGGGATGGTCTGCAAACTTCTCTGCCGGTCAGTAAATCAGTTCGATTGTTCGGACTTTTTTCCTTATGTATATTTATTTGTTTTTAAGGAACTTCCAAGAACGTCCACAGAGATATAAGTTGTTTTGAATACATTGCGTAGTGCTGCCATCTAAAACTTTTAATTTATAAATCATATCTACATATGTTGTAAAACTTTGAAAAGAAATAAGCTTATCTGTTGTAAATTTTGTGATATTTTGCATATTCACTTAATCAAAAGACTAATTTGTCAAGGTCAGATCGCACTAGGAAATATCAATGTCTTCTTATGTATTAACGTAGCTAGATAGTCTACATTAACCAGGTGATTATATTAAATATGACAAGTAAAGCACTATATTAGAATTGCATTTTTACTTTAAAAATTGCTATACATATGCAGTAATGCATTTATGCATTTAATCATACTTATTTAGGAGAAAGGACAACACGTCAATTGAAAAATTCTGTTTAGAATTGTCTCCGTTGGATTTTTTAACAGCTTCCTCCCCCTCCTTTTTATAGATTGCCCAGCCATGACTGCCGGTGAGGGCGCCATTGCTTCGTCCAGGGACACCTCGTTCGGCAGTGTCGTGACCTATTCCTGCCCGAAGGGACAAGAGTTTGCCAATAACAAGAGCAGCATTGTCACCACGTGCATGCCCGGAGGCCAGTGGTCCGTCGATTACGTTCCCGACTGCCAAGGTGGGTGGTTGGAATTGAAAATTAAATCTGAAGGAATTAAGAAGAAAGAGGAGTTTCCTGCTTAGTTGAATGATCATGCCCTTATTGCTCGTCAATTTACCTATAGTATTTGAAATCTCTGTTGATGTACTCCATAAGATTCCTATTTAATTTCTAACACGTCTTCACGACATTAATTTCTAACACGTCGTCACGACGCCAACGTGCCACAGAAATGTCGTCGTTCTAACGCCTATCTCTTCCCGTACAGAGGTATATTGCGGCCCAGTTCCCCAAATTGATAATGGGTTCAGCATCGAGGCAACCAACGTGACGTACGATGGCCACGCCAAGTACCAGTGCTACGCTGGCTTTGGCTTCCTCAGCGGCGCACCTTTTGAAACTGTGAGGTGCAACGAGCATGGTCAATGGGACAGGCTGCCAGAGTGTCTCGGTGAGTAATCCGTCGATGGAAACGTATCGCTTCCACTAGGTACTAAGACAAAGAAATCATCTGGATTGTAAACTTTACTATGATTTCATTTGTATGGATAATAACAGTAGATTAATCTGAGATTGCAGTAGGAGGTATGAAACTACACACTTGCAAACATGACCATAACGTTTTAAAGTATTTAAGAAGGTTTCTGCCATCGTATCAGCTTTCATTAACGTTGCTCTAGGCTAGTTTATAAGAACTTAATCTCAAGATCTGTATTGACCCACGATTATGTTTATGCAAAAACATTGAATTATGTTTTCAGGTTATTTCAAAGGATTATGGTTACAAAATACTGCACAAAGGTCTGGAATTATGGGCTTTACATTACTTCCTCCACGGCAAATAAAGCCTGACGTTACTCAATCACTTACGGACAGTAAGAATATCTCTCAGTTTCTAAATTTTCAAATCATATTTCCTTTACAGCCTCGCAGTGTCCTCCCCTGCCCGAAACTCCATTCGCCGAGCAGACTGTCCTGAACGGAGGCGGCCGAAGCTACGGCACTGTCGTGAGGTTCGAATGCGAGCCCGGATACTTCCGCACGGGGCTCCCAGTCATTCACTGCATGTCCAACGGATCGTGGTCCGGAGAAGTTCCCACGTGTGCTAGGATTAGGTGCTTCGATTATCCAGAGGTAAGTTATTAGGAAAAGAACAAGTTTTAATTTGCTTTACTAAATGTTTTAACCCTTTTACCCCCAAAGGACGTACTGGTACGTTTCACAAAACTCATCCCTTTACCCCCATGGACGTACCGGTACGTCCTTGCAAAAAACTGCTATTTACATTTTTTTACATATTTTTTTATAATTTTTTGAGAAACTTCAGGTATTTTCCAAGAGAATGAGACCAACCTGACCTCTCTCTGACAAAAATTAAGGCTGTTAGAGCAATTTAAAAAAATATATACTGCAAAATGTGCTTGAAAAAAAAAAAAATAACCCCTGGGGGTTAAGGGTTGGAAAGTTCCAAATAGCCTGGGGGTAAAAGGGTTAAAAAACAGAAAATTAATTTAATTTAAATATGTAAGGGGATTTGAAATTTGGTCAGATGTACAAATTTTTAAACAGCGTGATATAAAGTGTTCGTGTGTCTTATATACATCCAACTTGCATGTGTTTGTGTGTGACTCATTGTGTAATGTATGACTGTATGTGTCAAACATAAGGAATAAATCTATAATCTCTTCTAAATGTTATGCATGTACAGTACATTACTGTGAATAGCACAACATAGGACATACATACATACATATACCAAGGCACTTCCCCCAATTTTGGGGGGTAGCCGACATCAACAAATGAAACAAAAACAAAAAAAGGGGACCTCTACTCTCTACGTTCCTCCCAGCCTGACAAAGGACTCAACCGAGTTCAGGCCAAGGTTTGGGTGGATGGATGGAGTGAAGAAAGCTCTGAGTGATAGGAGGATAGATGTGAGAGAGGCAAGAGAGCGTGCTAGAAATAGGAATGAATGGCGAGCGATTGTGACCCAGTTCCGGTAGGCCCTGCTGCTTCCTCCGGTGCCTTAGATGACCGCGGAGGTAGCAGCAGTAGGGGATTCAGCATTATGAAGCTTCATCTGTGGTGGATAACAAGGGAGGGTGGGCTGTGGCACCCTAGCAGTACCAGCTGAACTCGATTGAGTCCCTTGTCAGGCTGGGAGGAACATAGAACATAAAACATTTAAAATTTCTCCTTCCCTTTGCATAAATAGCTCTGCTAAAAGAATTTTTTTCATCATTTTAATTCGTGGATTCCTCTAAAATGTAGGATAGAATAGTGTATTATATTATGATTAACCCTTTTACTGGGTTAATTGGAACTTTCCAACCCTTAACCCCCAGGGGTTATTTTTTTTCAAGCACATTTTGCAGTATATTTTCTTTAAATTGCTCTAACAGCCTTAATTTTCGTCATAGAGAGGTCAGGTTGGTCTCATTCTCTTGGAAAATGCCTCAAGTTTCTCAAAATATTATCAAAAATATGCAAAAAAAAATATAAATAGCAGTTTTTTGCAAGGACGTACCGGTACGTCCATGGGAGTAAAGGGATGAGTTTTGTGAAACGTACCAGTACGTCCTTTGGGAGTGAAAGGGTTAATAAATAAACTATAGGAGAAGTAATGAACAATTAAGAACAGTAACATTAATATATTCTTCGTAAATTATAAAAAGAACTTTTAAATGATCCGCCTTTGCAGATACTGACATTCAGTTCTTCGATACGATAATACGGCTGCATTTTGTATTTACTTATGTTCAATATATCCTTTTTTTAATTTCAGGTTGAGAACGGCTTCATAACAGACCTGACCAAGGATTACTACTTCGGGGACGAAGCACGCGTACAGTGCCACCGGGGGTACAAGCTCATCGGGAGCCCAACTATCCAGTGCGGTCCTAACCAGACGTTCGTAGATGTTCCTACTTGCGAAGGTAACTAACATAATCTCCACAGTCTCAAAGTCTTCCTCCATATTATTATTATTATTATTATTATTATTATTATTACTAGCTAAGCTACAGCCCTAGTTGGAGAAGCAAGATGCTATAAGCCCAAGGGCTCCAACAGGGAAAAATAGCCAAGTGAGGAAAGGAAATAAGGGAATAAATAAACGATAGAAAAAGTAATGAACGATTGAAATAGAATATTTTAAAAACACTAACAACATTAAAACAGATATTTCATATGTAAACTATTAAAAGACTTATTTCAGCCTGTTCAACATGAAATATATTATCATTATTATTATTATTATTATTATTATTACTAGCTAAGCTACAACCCTAGTTGAAGAAGCAAGATGCTGTAAGCCCAAGGGCTCCAACAGGGAAAAATAACCTAGTGAGGAAAGGAAATAATGAAATAAGTAAACGATATAAAAAGTAATGAACGATTGAAATAGAATATTTTAAAAACACTTAACAACATTAAAACAGATAATTCATATATAAACTATAAAAAGACTTATTTCAGCCCATTTAAGATGAAAAAAAATTTGCTGCAAGTTTGAACTTTTGAAGTTCTACTGATACAACTAGAAGTTCTTAGTTGGATTGGCTATGTAAAGAAATCTGTGTTAATTCTTCTTCGATGATATATAACGACAAAGATCGCTTTGTAAAGCAGAATAGAATTAATACTTTTTTTTATCTATCAACAATCCAGATATCAACGAATGCGAGGCAGCTCAGTGCGACGGAGCCTCGACCGATTGCAAGAATACTCCTGGTGCGTTTACTTGCATGTGCAAGCCAGGTTTCCGGCCCAACCTGGACTGCCGTCCGAGAGGCGACCTCGGCGTCTCCGACGGCGGGATTCCGGACAACGCCATAACCGTGTCTTCTACGGCAGCAGGATACGAGAAGAATGTAAGTTATGGAACCCTGTATTGATTCGTGAGATTATTGATGATAGTGTCATACATCATACATACATATACCAAGGCACTTCCCCCAATTTTGGGGGTTAGCCGACATCAACAAATAAAACAAAACAAAAAAGGGGACCTCTACTCTCTATATTCCTCCAGCCTGATAGTGTCGTGGTTTTGTAAAATGATGTGCTCTTGTTCGGGTTTTTATCTTAATTCCACTTTTTCCTTTTGATTTCAGAGTGTTCGACTGAATTCCCAACCTGGATGGTGCGGTGCCGTCCCCGTGGCAGGGCGCAACTGGGTGATGGTGGATCTCCGCGTCCCGACAGTGATCATTGGCTTCCGCACCCAGCCCGTCGGACGCTTGGACGGTCAGCTGGCATTTGCAAAATCTATAAGGTTGCAGTATACTGACGACTTGACCGATGTTTTCAGGGAGTACACCAACAACGACGGTTCTCCCGTAGAATTCCGCATCACCTCCGGTGCTTCTCTATCCGTGGTGAACTTGCCCACTCCCGTCGAGGCTCGATTCATTCGTCTCAATTTGGCCGACTACGAGGAAGCTCCCTGCCTCAAGTTCGAACTCATGGGGTGTGCCCGGCAAGACTGCACGGACGTCAACGAGTGCGCCGACAGCAACGGAGGCTGTGACCAGCGCTGCCTCAACTCGCCCGGGTCTTTCTCTTGTCTGTGCAACGTGGGTTACGATCTCTTCACCGAAAATGGAACTGCTGGATTTTACATTGAACCCTCGGAGTCTGGTTTAAGAGACGGCGATATTTACAGGCTCAATAAAACATGCGTTGAGAAAATGTGCCCAACACTAGAGTCGCCAGCTAATGGAGTCCTCCTGGAAACGCGGGACATGTACCATTACGGAGACATAGTCAAATTCCAGTGCAACTTTGGTTACGTTATGTCCGGATCAGACACTTTAACTTGTACCAGCAACGGAGAATGGAATGGAACGTTGCCCGAATGTCGCTACGCTGTGTGCGCACCACTTGGGGATGACCCAGCTCAGGGGTTAACTATCAGTTACCCAGACCCTGAGAATCTAGCTATACCCTTCATGGGAAATATAAGCATCGTGTGCAATCAAGACGGCCGTCCGGCGAGAAACACCATGACTTCAACTTTCCGTGAATGTGTCTATGACCCCCAGCCCGACTTCCCAGATAGTTACTGGCTCTCTGGAATTCCTCCGCAGTGCCCTCGTGTTGACTGTGGCGAGCCGGCGTTAACTCCAGGAGCAACTTACGGGTTCACCGTCGACACAAAGTTCCAGTCTTCCTTCTTCTTCGGCTGCGAGGAAACCTTCAGCTTGGCAGGACAGACCAGCAAGAATGATAATGCAGTGAGATGTCAGGCGGACTCCACCTGGGACTTCGGGGACCTGAGATGTGAAGGTCCCGTTTGTTCCGATCCAGGTCACCCTCCCGACGGCATCCAGATCGCTACCAGTTACGAACAGGGATCAGAGGTGAAATTCGCCTGTACTCGTCCAGGTTACATCCCCATCGTTGACGAGCCCATCCGTTGCATGCGCGAGCCCGAGTGCCGCGTCGTCGTGCCTCTCGGCATCACGTCCGGTAAGATTCCATCGTCTGCCATCAATGCAACGTCGGAGCGAGGAAACTACGAGGCTCATAACATCCGTCTCAATTCGGCCACTGGATGGTGTAGCCAGGAAGAATCCTTCTCCTACGTCACTGTCGATCTCGGCAAAGTTCACAGAATCAAAGCGATCCTAGTCAAGGGCGTCATCACAAACGATGTCGTTGGAAGACCCACCGAGATCCGTTTCTTCTACAAGGAAAGAGGTGAGGATGACTATATGGTATACTTCCCCAACTTCAATTTAACAGCGAGAGACCCCGGCAACTACGGAGAGCTCGCCATGATAACATTCCCCATCGTCGTGACCGCTCGTTTTGTCGTTCTCGGCATCGTGAGCTACGATGAGAATCGCTGTCTCAAGTTTGAACTGATGGGCTGCGAGGACGAACCACCCAGCCAGCGCTTGCTTGGCTTCGATATGGGCTATCCCGTGTGTGTTGACAATGAGCCACCGCAGTTTGCCAATTGCCCCAGTAACCCAATTGTGGTAAAGAAGGGTCCTAAAGGAATCCAACCTGTGGATTTCATAGTTCCTACAGCCATCGACAATTCTGGAATGATAGCTCGCACAGAGATCAAGCCCGCCGGATTCCGTCCACCGATGCATATTTTCGAAGACATGATGGTCGAGTACTACGCTTTCGACTTTGACGGAAACGTCGCCATCTGTCAGATCAACATAACCATCCCAGATGACGTCCCACCCTCAATAACCTGCCCCCAGAGTTATGTGATTGAGCTCGTCGAAGAACAGCAGAACTATCAGGTCAATTTCAATTCCTCCCTAACCTTAAGCGGCGTAAATGTTTCTGATAACAGCGGGGAGTACCAGTTAAGAGTCCTACCCGAAGCCGCCCTCATTTCCGTGGGCGGATACGAAAACGTGACTGTCATTGCAACCGATCCCTCGGGCAACACGGCTTCCTGTAACTTCCAGGTCGCCGTTCAGGCAACTGCCTGCGTTGACTGGGAACTTAAAGAACCGGCCAATGGCCAGCTGAACTGCATTTCCAATTCCCGAGGAGCCGAGTGCACAGCCACCTGCAACCCCGGTTTCCGTTTCACGGACAACATGCCGGAAAAGCGATTCTCCTGCGTCGATAAGACCGAGTGGCAGCCGACTCGCGTCGTGCCAGACTGCGTAAACGAAAACACGGAGGAGGCCAGTTATGACGTCATGGCGGACATCATGTATCGAGCAAACGGGGCTGTGGACCAGAGCTGTCTTACCCAGTATGAATCGCTACTCAATCAATACTACGATAGCTTGAATTCAGTCCTGTCTACCCGTTGCACGAGGGCCGTCAACGTAGACTTCGACGTGAGGTTCCACGACACTATGCTCAAGATCACAGATTCCAATATGGTTCACATCTACTACGTCGTGAGACTTACTCCCACCATTAAGCAAACCAAAATTTACCAATTGTGTGGCTCAACCTTGTCACTGGTATTTGACTTGAGTGTCACAGCATCCTCTGCTGTGATTGAACCAGTCATCAACTTATCGTCGGCCGGTAATGCTTGTCCTCCGATGCGTGCTGCAAACTCCACCGTGTCACAGGGGTTCACTTGCAATGTTGGAGAAGTACTGAACACGGAAACCGGCGAAGTTCCACGTTGTCTCCACTGTCCCGCTGGTGCATACGCTGCCAAAGAGGAGAAGCAGTGTTCTCCTTGCGCCAGGGGTTTTTTCCAAGATCAGAGTCGTCAAGGTTCATGTAAGCAGTGCCCTCCGGGTACTTACACTCGCACTGAAGGCAGCAAATCTTACTCAGACTGTATCCCGGTTTGTGGTTTCGGAACATACTCACCAACCGGGCTTGTGCCATGTCTGAACTGCCCCAGGAATTCTTACACTGAAATACCACCTATCGATGGCTACAAGGAATGCCAGGTCTGTCCTCCAGATACTTTCACTCACGCTTCAGCCACTGCTACGCAGCAACTCTGTCGTCAGAAGTGCAGGCCAGGATATTATTCCGATAATGGCTTAGAGCCTTGCGCGCCTTGTCCACGAAACTACTACCAACCTCTGATCGGCAGCGAAACCTGCTTGGAATGTCCTACGGGTAACAGGACGTTGGAAGAGGGCTCCTCTTCGGAGGACGACTGCAAGCCTGTCACTTGCACCGAGTCGATATGTCAGAATGGCGGCTTATGTCTGTCCCGCCAGCACCAAGCTCAGTGCTACTGTCCAGCTGGGTTCACGGGATTATTCTGCGAGGTCGATGTTGACGAATGTGGGTCAGAGCCATGCTATAATGGAGGTTCGTGTATCGACAGCCCACAAGGGTATAGATGTGAATGTCCCGAGGGCTACACTGGCCTACAGTGTCAAAACGAGGTCAGCGAATGTATCGAGGGGACTTGCCCCGATCGAGCTATGTGTAAAGACGACCCAGGCGTGGGAACATTCGACTGTTTATGCCGTTCTGGATACACTGGCCCTGGATGTAACATCACCGTCAATCCTTGCACGGAGAGCGGAAACCCCTGCCTCAACAGTGCCGCCTGCGTTCCCCTCGATCAGGGTCGTTTCCGCTGCGAATGTTTACCTGGGTGGGAGGGCCGCCTCTGCGAGGTCAACATCGACGATTGTGCCGAGAGACCGTGCCTCTTAAACGCCAACTGTACCGATATGGTCAACGATTTCCGGTGCGACTGCCCCAACGGGTTCACAGGAAAGAGATGTCATATCAAAGTTGATTTGTGCAGGAATTCCCCTTGCCTCCATGGTATATGTGTCGACCGGTTCTTCTCTCACGAATGCATCTGTCATCCAGGCTGGACAGGGGAGCTGTGTGACGTCAACATCGACGACTGTGAATCTGCACCTTGCAAGAATGGAGGTCAGTGTGTTGATAAAGTGGATGGATTCCATTGCGCCTGCGACACTGGCTACACAGGAAAGACTTGTCAGCACACGATTGACGACTGTGCTTCCGAGCCTTGCCAGAATGGCGGGACTTGTATCGACGAACTTGACGGTGTCACCTGCGAATGTCGGCCAGGTTTTGTTGGACTGCAGTGCGAGGCGTCGATTGACGAGTGTATCAGCAATCCGTGCAATCCAGTTGGCACTGAGAAATGCCTCGATCTCGACAATATGTTCAAATGTCATTGTCACGCTGGATACACTGGAGAGTTCTGTGAAAATAACATCAACGAGTGCGCAACAGGCCCCTGTTACAATGGCGGAACATGCGTCGACGGCGTTTCAGATTTTACGTGTACGTGCAACCCGGGGTGGACAGGAAAACGTTGTGAAGTGGACGTTGGCAGCTGCTACGATTCTCCGTGCTTGAACGATGCCGAATGTATCAACTTATTCCAAGACTACTTCTGTGCCTGTCCTTCAGGAACCGATGGAAAACGTTGTCAGGTGACCCCAGAGAGGTGTGTTGGAAATCCCTGCATGAATGGCGCTTCCTGTCAGGACTACGGCTCTGGCCTGAACTGCACCTGCTCCGAGGACTACACCGGCATCGGCTGTCAGTACGAATTCGACGCCTGCGAGGCCGGCCTGTGCGAGAACGGAGCAACGTGCGTGGACCGGGGCGCGGGCTACGAGTGCGTGTGTCCCCCCGGATATACTGGAAGACATTGTGATCAAGACATCATGGACTGCACGCCAACTTCGTGTCCACCGGGAGCTACGTGCATTGATCTGACGAATGATTTTTACTGCAAGTGTCCGTTCAACCTGACGGGAGAAGACTGTAGAAAGGGTGAGTTCATTGAAGAATTTATGCTCTATGTTTATAAACACTCAAGATGATTGTGCCTTACAATACTCTCGAAGATATGATGATATTGGGTTTCCTACTTAATATATTTCCTATATTTTCAGTTATCAACATCAACTACGAACTGAACATCAACGACGAAGGGAAATCATCGAGCGCCTCGCTGGCCACACCATTCAAGATGGGTGGAGCTTCTTCCTTTACTATTGCCCTGTGGGTACAATTTGCAATCCCTGACGACCTAGGCACAATCTTCACTCTCTTCTCTGTCTCGTAAGTGTTGTCCGCTCTGAAGGAAGGAGCTTTCATCTTAATTCTATTTAGACTGGGTAAAGTCTATTTGGGGTGCAGATATCTATGGTTATCTTAGGATACATCCCTGATTATACACGATATCTTCGGATAGTCGCTCCGGGGGTTGGAACCCCGTGATACCTGACAGTAATTCTCTTGTAATATCAATCGCAGAAATATTATACAGTAGGAAGCAGCCGAAGGGAACTTCGATCAGGACGACATGGCTATCTCACCCAAAAATAGATTTTTCCTACGTCAATATCCCTTTTAATTGATGACTATTATTATTATTTTTGTTATTATTATTATTATTATTATTATTATTATTATTATTATTATTATCATTATTATCATTATTATTATTAGCTAAGCTACAAACCCTAGTTGGAAAGCAAAATTCTATAAGCCCAAGGGTTCCAACAGGTTAAATAAGCTAGTGAGGAAAGGAAATGAGGAAATAAATAAACGATATACGAAGTAATGAACAGTTAAATAAAATATTTTAAAAACAATAAACATTAAAACAGATATTTCATATATACCGTAAACTATAAAAAAGACTCATGTCAATCATATTCTTTGAAAATAAGGATTAGATATAGGACCCTTTTAGTGTTTTTAAATTGTGCTGTACAGTATTAGAAAAACTCAAAATCCTAATGAAGAAAATTAGGAATTTTAAGCTTTTTCGGTTTCAATATAAAAGAAAAAGTAAAATGATTCACATGCTATCACTAAACATAGCCAAGTATTGCAAACTTATCAACAGGTCACAATGGTGGAGACGGGTTGATTCCGATTATAAGTACAAAGACCTAAATTTCACAGAAATATGTATAAAAAAAATGTAATCAACTCTCATCTCTCTGTGTGGCCCCGGCGGTAAGTCAACTGGGAACCTCAGTTTCTTTGGACTAAGATCGAATCTACGGCCAACCAGAAGCTATTATCTTGAAGTTGATTTCCCCTTGGGACTCTGATCCCAAAACAGAGAGAATTCTCTTTTAAGAGGTATTCTAGTCTTGGGTAGTGCCATAGCCTCTGTGCCATGGTCTTCCACTATCTGGGATTTGAGTTCACTTTCTTGAGTTCTTGAGGGTACATTCTGCCGCACTGTTCCATCTTATTTCTTTTTCTCTTGCCTTGTTAGGAGTTTTTATAGTTCATATAGGAGATATTTATTTTAATGTTTTTACGCTTCTTAGAATATTTTATTTTTCCTTGTTTCCTTTCCTCACTGGGCTGTTGGAGTCCCTGGCTTTATAGCATCCTGCTTTTCCAACTAGGATTGTAGCTTAGCAAGTAATAATAATAATAATAATTATTGTCCAGTATTTAAATTTCATAATTTTTTTTTCATTTCAAGGAGTCCATACATCCCCTCCGACAAGGAAATTCTGCTCCAAGCGACGAATGCCGGAATCGCCATAGAATTCTTCGACGACCAGAAGGAGTTCGTCACGTTCCGAAACAACATCCCAGTTAACGATGGACAGTGGCACCACGTGGCGCTGGTCTGGGACGGCGAGGCTGGAACCCTGACGCTCACAACCGACGCCGTGGTTGTGGCCCAGGTCGAGAACTTTGGCCAAGGGAAGGAATTGCCTATGTAGTGAGTACTGTACTCCTTATTGTCTATTTTGAAAATTTATAAAGAATAGTTATATTTTGCAATTTGTTTTAGAAACTCATACGTCTGAAAGGAGGCATTCGTATGAATCTACCAAGTGTAACAATAAAATGAGAATGAGAAATATAATGTAACATCACTCACTTGACAATCAACAGAAAGTCCCAACTTTACAAACTTATTAAGTTCCAAGAAGCTGTTTGTAAGTTGAATGTCGTTAAGTTTTGGCCTAAGGTTAAATTTCGAGCACATTTTGGTATATATTTTTTTTTTTAAATTGGTCTAACAGCCTTAATTTTTGTCATAGAGAGGTCAGGTTGGTCTCATTCTTTTGGAAAATGCCTGAAGTTTCTCATAAGTTATCAAAAACATGTAAATAAAAGTGTTTTACAAGAACGTTCCAGTACGTCCTTTGGGATGAAAGGGTTAAATATTTTTATTACTGTACTTCATCATGAACTTCTAATACAGTATCTGAGGTTTACAATTTCAATTGGATTTGTGTTTGTACATCTCAAAATGTTTGCAAATTGAGGACCATCTGATGTAACTAATTTACTCTACAGGCTTTTAAAATATTCTAGTCAGTCAGTTCACGAAATTAAAGTTCCAGATATGTATTTGCTTGACACGTGCTGTTATTTTATTAACGATCAATTTTCAACTCTCCGCAGCGGTTGGGTGACTCTTGGTTCGGCGAGTACGCATCCACCCGGGTACACCAATGAACGAGGGTTCCACGGTCGCATTGCTCGTCTGAACGCCTGGAACAGGCCGCTTGATTTCCGCACCGAAATTCCAAAAATGGTGAGGGATTTGATATTCATTGTAATCTTGACAATAAAACTGAGAAATTTTTATTTCCACAATATAATTTTTTTATTTGGTGTTGCAATATTCAGAAAATTATTAAGTTTGAAGACCACATTTGCCTTTCTAAAATTGCAGAGGTCAGCAAAAGAGATGTGTCTGGATACATTGTAATGACAACACTGTGATAATTAAAAATCCTCGACTGAAACTTTGAAAAACTAACGGTTTTATTCTTACGACAGGTTCGATCATGCATGAATTCACCCGTCATATTCAACGGCCTCCTTCTCCGCTGGACCGGGTACGACAAAGTTGTGGGCAACGTGGAGAGAGTCGGACCGTCGACGTGCGGACAGTACGTGTGCCCGCCGGGCTACACGGGCGACTGCACGGTCCTCGAGAGAGACAAGACTCCTCCCAGGGTTGACCACTGCCCAGGAGACATTTGGGTCATCACCCAAAATGGTTCTAAAGTCGTCGACTGGGACGAGCCACAATTTTCCGATAACATCGGCATTGTACAAAGTATCGACAAATCGGGATATTCTCCAGGCCAGGTTTGTAACTTCAACTGTCACCTTATTGGTTTTTTTTTGCTGTAGTCCGCAGAATTGGAAGTCTTATGGCTACTTTTAACCTCATGTTTTTGTTAAGTGTTGAATGACACCTAATATTTTTTAGGGCAAATCTAAACAAGTTATAGTTTGCTATTGCAATACATAAAAATGTGTATATACTGTACTTAATGTAATACCTCAGTGAAGTTTCTCAAAAAGTACATTAATTAAATGATCTTATATCCAGCCATAATGGTACAGATAGCATGCAGTACTATACTTTTTTAATGCAAGTTAATAAATAAAAAAGGAGTTGAATTGATATGACATTATAAAATTATCCTTTTATTGATTTTATTCCCAGGCCTTCACATGGGGAACATATCGTGTTGCACGCGTGGCTTACGACGCAGCCGGAAACTCGGCGACGTGCTCCTTCAACATCTACGTACTCCAGGACTTCTGCCCCACCTTAGAGGACCCTGTAGGTGGAGTACAACGCTGCTCCAACTGGGGACCAGGTGGCAGGTTCAAGGTCTGCAAGATTGAGTGTGATGAAGGACTGAAGTTCTCTACACAGGTGAATAATTTTATTAATAATGTAATCAATATACAATAGCTGCAAGTTAATCCTTTTATTAGTAATGTAATATACAATCGCAGCGAAATTTAGAATATATTTTTGAAAATTGTTTTGGTTAATCCAATACATGTAATAAATATTGTTAACCCCTTTTACCCCCAAGCTATTTGGAACTTTCCAACCCTTAACCCCCAGGCGTTTTCTTCTTCAAGCACATTTTGCAATATATTTTTTTTCTAAATTGCTCTAACAGCCTTAATTTTTGTCATAGAGAGGTCAGGTTGGTCTCATTCTCATAAAGTTATCAAAAAATTGCAAAAAAATGTTAATACCAGTTTTTTGCAAGGACGTACCAGTACGTCCATGGGGGTAAACGGATGAGTTTTGTGAAATGTACCAGTACGTCCATTGGGGGTAAAAGGGTTAATGATTATAAAAAAACATATGTTAAGACAAAACATAAATTTTATTCTCCATTTGATGGCATAAATTAGTTATACCAACACATACCATTTCGTCTTCACCCTACAGGTCCCCGATTTCTACACGTGCGGCGCGGAAGGTTTCTGGAGGCCGACTTCGGATCCTGCGCACAAACTAGTCTACCCCGCTTGTTCTCCCGCTACCGCAGCCCAAAGGGTCTTCAAGATCGACATGCAGTTCCCGTCCTCCGTCATCTGTAACGCAGCCGGCCAGAATGTCCTGAGTGAAAAAATAAAACACGTAAGTTAATTTACTTATTATGACAGTAAATAAGGCGTCGTTTGATATCTAGTCGGAAAAGTAGCGAGTTGGGAGTTTATATTTGTTATCATTAGCCAGATCCCCAAAGAAAATTCTAACAAATTGACAGGAACTTATTTTTCATAACAAGAAATCCTGAATATACAATATAAAATTTGTGACTTTGCAGTTCTTATATCAGTAAGGTATTGGAAATTTACTCAATATTATTTTGCTCTACATCCACAGTGAATTTAAACAGTAACGAAAATAGAAAACTGTATTAAGCAAGTTATAGTTTAATCCCCCTAAAAATTTGATTAAGAAATTCCTTTTTTTTTTTTTTATTGATATAGATATAAAAACTATGATGTCAAAATCTAGCTAGGGTATTACAGAAACTTGTGATGCATTGAAACTTTACGATGCCTTTGAATCAACACCAACATCCTTGGATAGAATAATGCTACTCACAACTTTAAATGACCTGATGTTTAAGGTTTTGTGTTCTAGCAATCAGAAATTCCTCTCTGCCTTTACATAATTGTAAAATTAAATTTTGTACACTGAATTAAACCAGCAATTCAGCATTTACAATTATTCTTTGCAAATGTAGTGATGAAAATCAGATTTGCAGTAAATATGGAAATATCAGGGGAAAACGGCCTAATTAAAAATGGCAGAATTCAGGTAGAACGTCCACGAGATTAAAACGTACAACGTGATGAATTATAAGAATTTGATGTCGCCGTGGTTGTTTAACTTGTATGTTGATGGAGTGGTGAGAGAGGTGAATGCTCGAGTGCTTGGACGAGGATTAAAACTGGTAGACGAGAATGACCATGAATGGGAGGTAAATCAGTTGTTGTTTGCGGATGATACTGTACTGGTTGCAGACACAGAAGAGAAGCTTGGACGATTAGTGACAGAATTTGGAAGTGTGTGTGAGAGAGGGAAGTTGAGAGTTAATGTGGGTAAGAGTAAGGTTATGAGATGTACGAGAAGGGAAGGTGGTGCAAGGTTGAATGTCATGTTGAATGGAGAGTTACTTGAGGTGGATCAGTTTAAGTACTTGGGGTCTGTTGTTGCAGCAAATGGTGGAGTGGAAGCAGATGTACGTCAGAGAGTGAATGAAGGTTGCAAAGTGTTGGGGGCAGTTAAGGGAGTAGTAAAAAATAGAGGGTTGGGCATGAATGTAAAGAGAGTTCTATATGAGAAAGTGATTGTACCAACTGTGATGTATGGATCGGAGTTGTGGGGAATGAAAGTGATGGAGAGACAGAAATTGAATGTGTTTGAGATGAAGTGTCTAAGGAGTATGGCTGGTGTATCTCGAGTAGATAGGGTTAGGAACGAAGTGGTGAGGGAGAGAACGGGTGTAAGAAATGAGTTAGCAGCTAGAGTGGATATGAATGTGTTGAGGTGGTTTGGCCATGTTGAGAGAATGGAAAGTGGCTGTCTGCTAAAGGTGATGAATGCAAGAGTTGATGGGAGAAGTACAAGAGGAAGGCCAAGGTTTGGGTGGATGGATGGTGTGAAGAAAGCTCTGGGTGATAGGAGGATAGATGTGAGAGAGGCAAGAGAGCGTGCTAGAAATAGGAATGAATGGCGAGCGATTGTGACGCAGTTCCGGTAGGCCCTGCTGCTTCCTCCGGTGCCTTAGATGATCGCGGAGGTAGCAGCAGTAGGGGATTCAGCATTATGAAGCTTCATCTGTAGTGGATAATGTGGGAGGGTGGGCTGTGACACCCTAGCAGTACCAGCTGAACTCGGTTGAGTCCATTGTTAGGCTGGGAGGAACGTAGAGAGTAGAGGTCCTCTTTTTGTTTTTGTTCCTTGTTGTCGGCTACCCCCCAAAATTGGGGGAAGTGCCATGGTATATGTATGTATCATAAGAATTTGAACATTTCTTTCTTGTATCCATTCAGGCTCTTAACAAACTCAACGCCGATTGGAACTTCTGTACCGACACCGTCGCGTCCAGCGGTATGTGCAACGGGCTGAACGTGGCCGTCGACTGTTCGAGGAGGAACAGAATCGCCCGCGATGTCAGCGAGGAACGGGAGAGGCGCCAGACGCCACCCGCCAGCGATGACGTGTACGACGTGAAGATCACGTTCCCGTCGGCCAAGTGAGTACTTTCTCTCGATTGTCTAGGGGGTTTCAGACAATCTCCCGATGGTGAAAGAGGTTTCTTATTTGCTATTTACTTGAAGGTTGTATGTTTGGCAGTTCCTCCGATGATTGAAATATAGAACCTGTTATTAAAATATGTCAGATGAAAGCAGTAACATGCCAAAACACCAATGTTTAGTAATCATTCATAACACTTGACAGTTTACACGTAGCACGTTTTAAAAAATACACAACCTGTTTCAGTTCATGTTCTCTTCACAGAGTAGTTTGAAATAAGGATAAACATTTGTATACGGTAGTGCACAGTATATGAAATATACCTTTAGATCATTAGTGTAGAAAGCTTTTTCCATCAATCAACATGGGATAAGGACACACACAAATCTTTGGAAGAAAATAGCTTCTAAAAGGTAGTGTGATATAGTATTGTGCTGACTCAAGGAAGACATTTATTGTAGTTATGGCAAATATAGGCATAAAAGCTGTAGTCATGACAGTCGAACACAAACAGCTACTGAAACAAATACAATACGGTGCTGTTGACATGAACAGGATGTATCCGATATGTTATTGCACTGTCACTCAATGAAACAAAGCCACTGACAAGTCAATGATGCAATGTTAATGAGTTATCCCCGCCCACTTCTGTAGCTCACGGATGCAGAGAGAGACAGAACAGGCTTACCAGTATAACTTAGAGGTTTCCTTCGCCGCCAACAAGTAAGACCGAAGGGAAATGCCTTGTAGTTGCTCACAGCTATAGTAAGGCTTCAGTGGCAGGCAAAAGCTATTAACAGGATATTGCCGATTAGTTTATAATGTAGTGTATTTGTACGTAGAGCAATCTTTGTGTGGGGTGTGGTGTGTATCGTGCAGAAAGCAGAGCTTCCTCAAGTACTTCGAATTGGTGTTCTGTAGGGTGTGGTTTTACGCAAACAGTTATTAACCATCCGCGGTCAGGTGGTGCTACGCTGTGAAATTAACTCTCCACAGTCACTGGGTGTCACACTGAAATTAACAAGCATTTAGATGTCTAACTTATACAACTCATGCTTTAATGGATGTCGGTAGGTGTAGCAGACGAAGGGTGACTGGATTTATATTACTAGCTGTGCAAATTGCTCAAAAGGTAGTATATGGTTTATCTTTTTCGCTTTTGATTTCTAGATCTGCTTCCACAGGACGCGGAATCTGTCGGCTCGCAAACAATAGAGATATCATACCACAACTCAATGATATTTCCTCTAATCAATTTAATATCTCCACCGATTCCACACGGAAGTAATTCATGCTTATCCATTTACAAACGGCATTAATACAATCAGTTCATCTGAACTAGCTTATGTGTTTTGTGCTGGTGAATGAATATTTATAGTTGACACATTATGTTCAAATGTGTAAAATAACTATAAAAATCAATTTTAGTTTGTGTGAATGTTGCAAGTTGCCATCTTTTAAGTATAGAGTGAGTTCCTCAGTCTATGATATTTTACAAAAATATAAATTGGCTGTTCGGTTATACTTTCTTTTCATGTCATATTTCTTATGATTGCAAATAAAATTATGTAAGATAAAATATAAGTACCTTTTCTATTGAATACATAATGTGAAGTCCATATTTTGCCTTTTGTAGTCAAAAGTAATCACCAGAAATTAAATAACTGTGGCATATTGGATCCAGATTTAACAAAACCATTCTATTATAGTTTATAATATCCTCTATTAGTTTTATCAGTGCTTCGTAATGTGTGTGTGTTTATCGGTTATTTTATCTCGTGAGTAATATGTAAATTAATTCCCTCAGTGACCCCGTCACCAACAAGAATACAGATCTGAAAGCCACCGTCAGAGACCTGATCGAACAGATCATTCTGCAAAATGACGAATTTGACGTACGTGACGCGCTTCCCAACGTGGTGCCCGATCCCTCGTCACTCCAACTCACCTCCGAATACTCCTGCCCTGTCGGAAAGGTACGTCCTGTCTGTGTGTAAAGATAGGTGCCCTGTTCTCGGTTTAATTCCATCGCTTCTGTTTTGTAGGATTCAAGATGTTTCCAAAGAGAAAATTGTGTTCAGCTACATTGGGTGTAAGAAAGAAATTGTACAAACATCTATCTGTTACTAAATGGACCAGTAATATTGATCTTTCATAGGGTAAATGTGCCAGTAAAGTAACAAAATCGAAATACTTATTTTCTATTTATAAGTCTTGAGTTAATTGAAAAGTTTTTATTATTTTACTCACCCTGAGGAAAAAACTCTTCCATTGTAATTGAAGATTCAATGGAGTTATTGATATCTTGTGTTTAAAACTGGATTGAAGTATCTCAACAAATAACTGTAAATTTGCACTTAAATAATTGCTGACATGGTCACATTGAGAGATCGGGTTTAAGATACGTTCTTCTAAGGTCCTAAACTCACTACAATTCTTCATTGATCAAGGGGGTTAACTACTGCAATATATTGTTCAGTGGCTACTTTCCTCTTGGTAAGGGTGAAAGAGACTTTAGCTATGGTAAGCAGCTCTTCTAGAAGGACACTCCAAAATCAAACCATTGTTTTCTAGTCTTGGGTAGTGCCATAGCCTCTATACCATGGTCTTCCACTGTCTTGGGTTAGAGTTCTCTTGCTTGAGGGTACACTCGGGCATGCTATTATACCTTATTTCTCTTCCTCTTGTTTTTATGAAGTTTTAATAGTTTATATATGATAGATCTCTAATTTAATATTGTTAATGATCTTAAAATATTTTATTATGATTGCTATTTCTTCTCGTAGTTTATTTCCTCGTTTCCTTTCCTCACTGGGCTATTTTTCCCTGTTGGAGCCCTTGGACTTATGTCATCATGCTTTTCCAATTAGGGTTGTAGCTTAGCTAGTAATAATAATAATAATAACACGCTAGTCTCGGTAATGGACATCCTTTTCAACAGAGTTGGTACATTGTTCGCCTTTCAAAATTCTATTGAAACTGGAGAACTGCTAAAAAAAATAGCCCTTTCAGTCTAATTCACTATTTCTCACAATTTAGTGTATAGTAATATGTTGGGAATCATGTTCTTCTCTTTAAACAAAACTGGAAAACTGGTGTTCTTCATGTTACTACTGTGTATTCTTTGTTTGTCTTTAGATGTGTTTATATTGCTCCTGTAACCTGATATTTTACAGGCAGAGATTAAAGAATAATGTTCAGTTAATCATTGCACCAATTTATGATTTGAACATTTCAAATGTTTCAACACATTTAGAAAATATGAAAGCAGTAGTCGGTGAATTTGTTAAAATATGAAACGTAAGAATTTACAAATGATTTATTAGTTTCAAAGTAATACCACTTTCATTAAATTACATTTCCCCAGGTTGTAGTTGGCAGCGAGTGTGTCGATTGCTCTCCGGGTACATACTACGATAGAGAGAGCAAGGTCTGCAAGATTTGCGAATCTGGCAGTTACCAGAACGAGCTTGGCCAGGTGGCCTGCAAAGCTTGTCCTGAAATAGCTGGACGTCAAGGAGTGACCAAGACCTCCGGGGCTCGCTCCGTCGAAGAATGCCAAGAACGCTGTGCTGCCGGCAGGTACTTCGACGAAGAACTAGGCGTCTGTCGGTCGTGCGGATACGGTTACTTCCAACCAGAGGAAGGAAAGTTCTCTTGCCAGAGATGCGAACGAGGTCGCACCACACGAACCAACGACGCCGTCTCGGCCTCGGAGTGCCGGGACGAGTGCGAGTCCGGTCAGGAGATTGGAACGACAGGCTCCTGCGATCCTTGCCCTCGCGGCAGATACCGTACCAAGGGCATCCACGCTGCATGCATCAGGTGCCCAGAATCTCGCACCACTCTGCAGTCTGGTGCTGCTACGGTTGAAGAGTGTAACCTGAAGATTTGCATTGCCGGAACTTTCCTGTCGAACTTGAACTCTGTCTACGAGTGCTTGCCCTGTCCTAAGGGGACATACCAACCTAAAGGAGAGCAGACTTCTTGCATCGAGTGCCCGCAGGACACGTCGACAGCCGATGTAGGCTCCACCTCGGCCAGCGATTGCTCCAACCCTTGCGAAGTTCACGGAGAGAAGATGCACTGCGATCCAAATGCTCTTTGCCTATTCATAGAGGAATCCAATGACTTTGACTGTCAGTGCAAACCCGGATACAATGGAACTGGCAAAGAATGCTTTGGTTAGTAAATCCTAATTTTTTTATTTTGATCTTTTTCAAACTTTAAACATTAAATCTTTAATGGTCTTAAAGGGAGGAATTGAATACTTTAATCTTTTCATTGCAATTTCATTTTGTTAAATATTTTACTTTTGACATTGCAGACAAGTGTGACAACTATTGCGACAACAACGGTATGTGCAAAAAGGACGAAGAAGGTAATCCTTCATGCGTGTGCGTTGGGTCGTTTACTGGCAGTCAGTGCAAGGTAAGGCGAATAGCTTATTCTTATGAAAATTTACCATGACTTGTCTTTCTAAAATATTTTTAGAGATAGCTCACTATTATAATAGTGAACTTGCACCAATACAGAAATTGGGAAAATTTCTGAAGTTCATCTCGCCATTATTGTTTGATGTGACAGCTGTTAGTAATGTAAAAATTTTTTTGTATTCAAGTTCCCAATTTTAATATATCAATAGAGGCGTTCACAATACCAAAGATCTCCAGGAGCCGAGTGGGAAAACTCAAAATCGCAAGAAAAACGTGTTTGGAAATTGGCAGTTTTCAAACACTCATATCTTGGCAATTTATAAACAAATTCTAAAAAGTTTTGGAATCTAAGTATATCAGAGTACCTTTTTTTAATATGAAAAGAAGATTGTTTTTCAAGAGACATTGAAGCAATAAAAAACAATAGCACTTTGAACTCTGGAGCCCCCTTGTATTGTGAATGCTTCCACATCCTAATATGATTTCATTGTCTTCAAATAAAACTTACCATTGTGCCATTTCTCCTGTCCAAGAAACTTAAAGTATTTTCAATGATATTTACAGGTCAAGAGCGACTTCACATACATTGCCGGTGGAATCGCTGGAGCCGTCGTATTCTTCATCCTCATCGCTCTTCTCGTATGGATGATTTGCATTCGCGCCACGAGACGAAGGGAGCCGAAGAAGGGATTCTTCAATCAACCTTCCACAGATCCAAATGGCTCTCAGGTAAGATTGATCGATTTAAAGTTTTCTGGCATCCTGACGTCTAAGGTCGTTGACGTCGACCTCGAGTAGGAAGCATTTCATTGCTTTTCTTGCTTACTGCGTTAAATTATATATTTGATACAATATCTGAGAACAGTTGGATTGGGGTTTGTCTCTCCCAATATTTGTATAAGTTGAGGACCTTCATCGCAAAGAAGTTGAAGCGAAAACATCGATAGGTCGAGGCATCTCACAGCTTTAGAGTTCATGATTTAACAATGATTATAATCTCCCCAGGTCAACTTCTACTACGGAGCTCCAGCTGCCTACGCCGAGAGCATCGCCCCCTCGCACCACTCGACGTACGCCCATTACTACGACGATGAGGAAGATGCTTGGGAGATGCCAAATTTCTACAACGAGACTTACATGAAGAGTATGTCTTGAGTCATCCTGTCGTCCGCCCCAAAACCTCCCCCCTCCTCCTCCCATCTCTACCGTCACAAACCCCCTTCTCTCCTCCATAGTCCTGAACTGCTCTGCCTTTAAAAAATCCAGCTTGAGTGTTACTATCTTGATCTTATAGTCATCATTGTAGAATGTTAGAACTGTCAGTTTTCCATGGTTTCAGCATTGTAAATTATTCTAAAGTCTTAAATAGCTTCTCTAATACTGTAGCCTAGAGCTGATGTCTAATAGTCCCTGCATAGTTTAGTCAACTGATTTTGAACTGACACACACGTAGAGACCTCTTTATCTTAGGGTAGTCAAAGGCAGCTTGGAATCATTCTAAAAAAGCTTCAATAAAGTTCTTGCTAAAATTGATATGATATGATGCATAAATCTAAAGAGACAATATTAACCAAAAATAATCTATAAGAGATTTAACTGGAAAAATAGTGGTAACTAACTTGCCTTCCTCAAACCAGCTGGCTTCCAAAACGGGGCAGGAAACAGCCTGGCCCGCTCCAATGCTTCGATCTACGGCAACAAGGAAGACCTCTACGACCGTCTACGTAAGCACGCATATCAGGGAAAGAAAGGTGAGGAGGACTGAGCCCCACAACCAGACCCCCCCTAATCAGCATTAAAAAAGTCTTCAAAGTTATGTGCATGTGAATAAGTAGAGAAAGAATGGAGAAATATATATGTAATCACTTGGAAGGTTTGCTTGTATAAGACTTGCAGTATTAGCATGGGCCATTGTTTGTACAGTAGCTGCAATTGCTTTAAGCGAGCATGGAGTACTGTCCAGCCATCTTGTTTAGTTTAATCCTGGAAGGAAACTTTGCGAGTGTTACCCAAGAATTTATGGCATGATTTTAATGCTATATACAGTGGGGCAGTGCTATTTATAGAAGAATGCATGCATTCTTGACTTGACGTAGTTCTTCCGAACTCACCTGACAATACAGTGCATGTGTCTTAGACATTTGACAGAATAAACTATACTCAGCTGCTGATAAACAGTAGTAACATTTTGAAGAGGAACTGTGGTAAAGAACAGATTGTATGTTGGTGCGTGTAAATATGACGACAGGACTCACAGACAAACTGACAACGCAGGAATGACAATTAGCATGTGAACACGCATGAAGTATGACAATACAAAAATACTTTACCCACAAAGGAAATATTCTCTTTAATGTAACTGTAAAGTGACTAACCAAGATAGGTATTTTACGGTAACAGATTTGTCAACACAGTATTTGTAGATATTTATGAACCAGGTTTTTCTTTTTTGCCATTTATATCTTAAACGAGGACAATTTTTTCAACCTGTCGGGTGCATTAAAGTACTGGACGATCTTGTTAAGCATGATTTATCTGGTCTTTCACTTACTCATTATGAGCTTGCAGTCTTTCTTCTCATTTGTAACAACTCCTTTTACTTCCCCCACTAAGCTGTACTTTGTTATAAACCTAAAAACGCAATGCGGAACATCAAATCTCTACCTAAAAACAGTTGCATTTACTGACCCCTAAAGCATGTGCATTATATTATACTGCATGAAAGAAAGCGTTATCGTTATGCATGACACCTTAGCATGTAATGAACTGGAATCGATATGTGTGTCTCCTTTTAATGGTATTAAGACTACAATACTGTTTTTTTTTTCCTCTGTTAAAAAAGGTACTCATAATACTCATTTGGATTAAGATTAAACTTTTTCTTCTGCTGTGAAATACCCAAGGTTATTGACATAGGCATGGTGGAATATTTTGGCAGCTTTATAAAGTCTTAGGGTTATAAAGTTAAAAATTTACCTACCCTGAATTTTCAAGTTTATCTTTTTTCGGGTATTGGAAAACGAAATGTCAAGTCGGATTTTTCTTATAAAAGCAAATATTAAAGGCACTTCTCTTACTGTAACTCTGTCTTATCTTATTAAATTACCAGTTGATCTTCTCAGTATCTGTTAATTATTTTCTCTCGTCAGTCTCAGCGAGTCCACATTCAATTTTACCTTCGTACTACATTCTGTTTTGATTTCCTCTACAGATAAAGACGAAACAGGTGACAGTGACGATCAAGTCCGTTGACTCGGAATAATATCTTAGAAAATCCTTGCAATTGTTCGTCCAGCTCTGGAGAACTGGCGACGAGTCTGTAAAAATTATTGTCTCATCCGAGACGGAAAAAAAAAAAAAATAGGGTGTCAAATTAATAAGAACTATAGTTAAAAGAAAAAAGGACGGCATTATCTCTTACATATCACAGTTTTACTGATGTATTGTATTATAAAAAGCTTAAAAAAGGGTGCCTTTTCAGCTACTTCCCGGCAAAACTGGAACTAGCGGTTAGAGAGCGGCTAATGCGTGCTATTGTACGTTGTTTACGCACGCCTTGGCCTCTGACTAACTTTTCCCCAGTGTTCCTCTTAACCAGATAGCCAGATTTTGTAAAGGCAGAGCCAGATTCAGAGTCCTGAAAATGATAAGAGAAAATATATATATATTTTATAAAACCACAACTTTCTCGTTAGGATTATGTATTGACGTTTGGATGAATTCCCCAGTGATGAGTGTTACGTAACTGTGAAAATGTGATTCTTTGCTGTTTGGTCCGCTGCCGGTCCCCCCCCCCCCCAACCTTTTTCCCGTTTTACTTTGAACTCCCAAAGTTCACTGTCCGGTTAATTTCCGGTGCTGTCGGAATTAAACTAAGTTCCAACGTTGCTTATTAAAATAACTCCTCTATCTGTAACCTTCAGAATAATAATACAATTATCTGTACATACAGATATAGTGAATATGTACTGTATATAGTACTGTACACTGTATATATTCTCATGCAATTGTTAATTTTCTCACACAATTTAAATTTTGTTGATCAAAATTCCATTAAAAACAAATCATATATTCGCCAAGATTTCTTTTTTACGTCTTAGACGCAAAGTTTGAGACCCAAAGATGAACCTCAGTCTCTCCTCAGTTTAATTTGCTGGAAGGTGGCCCAACAGCACTGATTATATTTCAAGCTTTTTACTTGAAACTGTCAATACAATTTATTTATTGTACATCACTGTGAAATTCACGGTGCAATTGTTAGCGTGTGTGTGTGTGCGCGGCTGAACTGTTATATGTTGTAAGACTGATCGCGATTGGATTCTCACGCTGAATGAACGTACACTTTTTCAGTTGTTAAGTTTTGGGAAATGTGAGGATGTACCGGATGTTAGAAATGTCAGTTTTTATACGAAAATAAACACTTTTATATAAGTTTTTGAATGCCATCTAACACGTTGATGTAGGTTTTTGTATAATAAAAAAAATGTTCTATTAGGACATGTTTTAGTCCTGCTCAAGATTGTGAATACACTTGAAATGTCATGTCATATATTTCTATATTGTAATATTAACATGGATCTTTTGTAAGATGTAAGTTACACGTAAATAAACCAATTTATATACGTTGGATTTTCAAGACGTCCTCTACCATTGCCTTTTTAGAATGTAGATACAGTAATCGCTTCGTTAACGCAGGTGTTACAGTCTATGAAAATCTCTGAAATACTGTACTTTATTACTTTTATAATTTGAATATATTAATTTTATTAATTTTATATATTTAAGCTTATATAAACTCTACTTAACCCTTTTACCACCAAAGGACGTACTGGTACGTTTCACAAAACTCATCCCTTTACCCCCGTGGACGTACCGGTACGTCTTTGCAAAAAACTGCTATATACATTTATTTTTGCATATTTCTGATAATTTTTTGAGAAACTTACGGCATTTTCTAAAAGAATGAGACCAACCTGACCTCTCTATGACGAAAATTAAGGCTGTTAGAGCAATTTTAAAAAAATATACTGCAAAATGTTCTTGGAAAAAAAATAACCCCCTGGGGGTTAAGGGTTGGAAAGTTCCAAATAGCCTGGGGGTAAAAGGGGTTAATCTTATGACCCTATTCTACAATCAAACACTTTTTTTCTAACTTGGTTACTTTTAAATCTAGCTGTCACATTTTACCGCAAAAATAATTACAATCTAATAAATATATATAACTATCAGCTGCAGAAACATGCAATATATAAAGTATTTAGCGATATAAATTTACACATCCAGAAAAATCTACGAAGCACCGGGTGCAGTAGGTAACCTGCTATATGATGAGGGATTACTGTACTTGTAAATATTATATCCATATTCTATAGAGTATTCAAATATATAATAAAATATAGACTTGTCCTGATGTCTTAGGGATTGCCAAAGGGGATACTGAAATGATGAGGGTAGCCTAATGTGAGTTAACTTTCCCAGTATTAGACATATGAAGAATCTAGATTGCAAGAAACTATGAAAAAGGTACTATAATACTAGAGAAACTGTGAAACAATGGTTTAAAATTATTTCAAGGGTTTCAGATCGGAAATAAAAATTTGAGCGGTACTCAGTTCTGAGTAGATTGGATTTACATTATCGTAAATTTTCCTTGTAATTTGTATCTTTAATTATGCAAACCTGAGTTTTTTATATCAGTTTCTAAATATGCAAACCTTGAGTTTTTTTATCAGTAGGATTTCTTCAAAAGCTAGATCAGCAATTTAATATTTAAAAGAAAAAAAACGTTACAACTACCAAGGTTTTGCAGGAAAGAAACGCCCACCCGATAATCAGCGAGACGAGAACTCTTGACCTTGGGCAGGAAGCGAAACTTAAAAGTTAGGAAAATATCAATTACTTAAATTTTGTGATTTGTTCCTGCACAAATACAAACTACTGTTCTTTAACATGAGACATGCTTTGGAAGGAAGTTCCCTACAAAGTCTGACTGGTTCAAACTTCCCCAGAAATGATAATCTACCTGGTCATATAAAGGAGCAAAGGTGATAACTATGCCAACATCCTTACAGCTTAAGCATAGGTATGGTAAAGGTATTAGGTTAGGCCCTTACCTAAGGTTAACCCTTTTACCCCCAAAGGACGTACTGGTACGTTTCACAAAACTCATCCCTTTACGTCCTTGCAAAAAAATGCTATAAAAATTTTTTTTTTCATATTTTTGATAATTTTTTTGAGAAACTTCAGGCATTTTCCAAGAGAATGAGACCAACCTGACCTCTCTATGACAAAAATTAGGGCTGTTAGAGCAATTTAAAAAAAATATACTGCAAAATGTTCTGGGGAAAAAATAACCCCCTGGGGGTTAAGGGTTGGAAATTTCCAAATAGCCTAGGGGTAAAAGGGTTAACTTGCACTTGGTCACAGGCAGATCTCCAATATGAGATGTGGTTTTTAGAATGTATACATAGTTATTATAAGTGGATAACAAAACATTCTATCCATGCTTCCCCTAAACTTGAAAGATGGGAGATATTTCTCCACATGTACCATCAATGTTGCTATATGAAACTCGCCTACATTCGACATTTGTTCCAAAGGGAGAAAGAAGACAAGTAGAGGGCTTATGTAGTTAACGCTATCTTAAACAAGATGCTTCTTGTCCCGTGAGGGAATTGGGCTATTTACACAATGGTGAGCAGCCACCACATGACTAAAGAAGGCTTCACAGAGTCAAATGGTTTTTCAAAAACTTTTTTTTGAAGAGATTGTTTGAATGTGTGAAGAGGATTAGCCCCATTTGGTTATCAAACACATTGGTCAAACAGTTTGAAGGAAGTCTGATCAAGCCTGACTTGAGTGAGGGGATTCATTCATCCACAAACCATTTGCATGTGAGAACAAGCGTCAAATATCGAACACGCCTCAGCCGATCCATATAATGTATATTCATTCATCCATCCGCAAATAATTACGCCAGTCATCTGGCTCTAATTCCAAATCGACAAGCAAGTTGGTATGTGAAAGTTGATTTTTCTTCTTATTTCTTCAACAGCCACATCTTCATCCACTTTGATTGTCTTTTTTCCTCAGTGCCACCGCTAAGCCAATGGTAACCAAATCGTCTTGGATGACAGGAATATCTTTGCTTCACATACAGTGCGTGTCACACCAAGTCGAGGACTGAGGTTTGACGTACGTTTGGTTTGACTGTCTGACACCTCTTCAACCGTTTGACAAGCAGGTTGGACTACTGGGTTTGACGAACGGTTTGACTGTGTAAAAGCCCCTTATGGGGAAAGGCATCCAAGGTACTCCACTGAGTGATGGTACCCCTAGAGGCGAGGCCGACAGAGAAGAGTGGGTCGCTGAAGTAGTTCTCTCGGCACCTCGAGAAGGAGCATCATCAGACCAGGATATCATTCAGTCTGTGGCCATCTGGGATCCATAAGGGTTATCATGGGACCTAATGTCATTAACACGCTATTGCTTATAGATAAAGACAGATTTACTCAGTACAATTGCACATGTTACATATGCTAAGTAGTAAGCTTAAAAAGGGATTTTGACAAAGGAAAAATCTATTTCTGGGGAGATAATGGTGACGTCCGGTGAAAAGAGTCCTTCCTTACACTTTTCTGATATAAATACTTCCAAATATACCAGAGAAAGTTAAAAGTATGGAATGCAGAGGTTACTACCCTCGCGTGAGCACCCAGTGAGCGTCGTGTATAAAGCAGGGGAGTGTGAAAACCACTATTCACAGGCTGTCTTCCATTTAGATAATTCCTTCATCAAAGGGAAGGGCCGTAACAGAGGCCCTAGCTACCTTACCTGAGCCACCCCACCGACGCCTGACACTAGCGACATCTGTACTACAGTATATCCTTCTGTTGGACTTCGTAAGCGTCATATTCTTCATTTTTGTGCTGCTTGTTTTTTCACTGTTTCGTGAAGTTTTTCGTCATGGCTGAAGCTATTCTTGCTCCTGCACCAATGTTAAGTACCATAGATTGTTTTTGACAGATTTTTTAGTACCGGGCTAGTGTTAACTTAATTCTTTTTAGTGTTGTTAGTGCGACCAGCTTTTTGCCTTCCACGGCGTTGGCAGCCATAGTTATATGAATCATGGTTAAACCCAAGAATACAGAGTATATACCATGACATGCACAATACAGCCAAGTATAGCACAAGAAAGAGCCATGGATTTTATTTCCATTGTTGTTCTTAATCGGGCAGAAGGGAGGATAGGCATATATCCAAGGGTGTTGGAATGCATCCTTGAATAACCCCCAAGGATCTGAAGTGAGAGAGCAGAACACATCGATGATTTTTCTGTTTAGATGTATGGCAAACGGCTTGATTGACCACAATCCTAAAAAAGGCAAGAAACTTTTCTGCCACGTGAAGTTTCAGGGACTTCTCCGTGCCTACAATCTGCGTCTGGTGCCTGTACATTCTTCTAGACCGGAATGAACTTAGCCGATAGCTCCATAGCGTTGTCTATTGCCCAGATGTGTAACTGGTTTGTCATCTTTGTTAAGACTGCACAAGACAGTCTCTCCTTGTTGTAGACATACTGTACGACAGTGTTGTCGCTTATCAGCACTACCGAGTGTCCGGTCAAAATATCTTGGAATGCACGCAGTGCCAGGAATGCTGTTTGCAGGTGCTGCTCTAGTGACACTACACTTCTGAAGCAACTAGGTCCTCCAGCTGTGCGCCCAACTCCTTGGATGCATCAGAGAACAGAAGCATTTCTAGATGTTGATAGTCGAGTGGCACTTGCCTGGTGAGGATTTTGTCATTCAGAAAAAGTACTTTTGTACCTCCTCTTCCACTGGCAAAGGATGAGATGGAAGATTGCAGGCTGTCAACCAGTGACACTTCAGACACCACTGAAATGATTGTGGTTGGAAAACCCGTGCGGAACAAGTTTCTCCAGCGAGGAAAGACGTTCCAGAAGACGCTGCCACATCCGAGCTAAGTGTTTTCCCTTGAACAAGAACGGTTGTTTTACTTCTGTGATGTGATCATCTGAAGGAAAGACTTTCACTGCTGCAAAGTCTATCAGCATCCCAGGATACTTCATCCTCTGTTTGGGTATAAGACTCAACTTTTCCCAATTCATAACTGAACTCACATTGCAACAAAAAGGAGAGATATCTTTATCAATCCTGAAGTAACTGCCTCCCAAAAGAGGCCAGGGCCAGCCAATTATCGACATACCTCATCAGACATGTCCTATTTTAATTTTTTCATTCTGCTTTGTTTCAAGTATTATTCTCCTGTCTGGCCTTTAGCTAATGATTCTCATCCTAATTTGTTGGACAGGAATTTACGGT
Organism: Palaemon carinicauda; assembly: GCF_036898095.1. Taxonomy (NCBI): domain Eukaryota; kingdom Metazoa; phylum Arthropoda; class Malacostraca; order Decapoda; family Palaemonidae; genus Palaemon; species Palaemon carinicauda. Next base: position 101,231,886 of record NC_090749.1, read on the forward strand.
ATAATGAATTCCTTATTCCTAATCTAGATATCAATCACTGGCACAGTTGTTCAATTACTGTAGTTTGCTATGTATGTTGCAGAAGATTCTTCATAATTCTGACCATCCTGTGCATTCAGATCTTCCCGGACAGTACCATCCTGTTCGTAACACTTGGTATGCAGTTAATTCTAATAGTCGTGCCTTTTCCATCAAAAGGCTCAATACTGCACAGTATTCTAAAAGTTTTTATTCCCGCTGTAACCGGATTGTGGAAAGATCTTCCTAATCCGATAGTTGCACAAGAGGAACTAAAGAAGTTCAAACTTGCAGTGAATGTTTTCATGATGAACAGACTGATATAAGTTTCTCCTCATAGTTTACTTACGACATCTACTTTAATATAGTTACTGTTCTAAAAATATTTGATTCTAATTGTTCATTACATCTCTTGTAGTTTATTCATTTCCTTCTCTCACTAGGGTTGTAGCTTAGCTAATAATGATAATAATTCGAATGGGCACAAGCTGAAACCAAAGTAAACACTCGTGAGGGACATTTGAGGAGTGTTGAACAGCCTGAAACACTTACCCGAGGTCGAAGCAGAGGTACTTTGAAGTAAACTCATGAGTGAGTATTTGGAAATTTGCATCCAATTTTCAAATGCCCAAAATGGCAGCACCCTTCATCCTAACCAACAGTCGGCGTGCTTGGTCCCATTCAAGATTGCGTACTGGTAGCAAGCATTCCAGCACCTATACCGTGCACCGAAGAAGACGTAAAGGACAAAGAGTGGCCAGAGGGCAAGCTCGGGACTCCTCCCAAAGACCCAGCTTAAAAAACCTATCATTAAGCAGGAGGTCAAGATCGACCGGAAGAAAAGAGAGCTATAGTCTTTTCGCATCTACTTTGGTATCGTAATGCCAAAACTGACTTTGAAGAGTCCTTAGCCTTCGTGGTAAATGCTTTACATTACAGATAAGCCGCTCATTGCCCTTGTTACAGGGGCATGACTGTGAACATTTATGGGCCCTTGCAAAGCGTAAAAAGACGAGGCTAAACAGCAGGTTTCGACCTATTTCCAATAACCAGACTTTGAAGAGGCGTTGTGGCTAAAGTTTAGACGTGCTAGTCTTGGCGATAGACAGATGGAAGGAGGTTCCCTGCACCAACCGTTGGTAGTAACTACCTCGTAAACAATTCAATTGCCTTTCCCTGATGTCACACTCATGTTGAAGGGTGACGGTTTGTATTAGAATAGGAATAAATATAAACTCCAAAAGGTAAAACCGAGTTTCTACACTTCAACCCCTCACTGAATGGGCTGAGGGCGACGTAAGCGGCGAAACAGTGCCCGACTTCTTCGGAGATCTCTTGGTTCCCTTCTTTTTCTTGCTAGCGAACAAGGTCCATTGCAGCTCCGGCCAAGACTCGCACTCGAGATACGTGGAGGTCGGGGAACATCTATTCCCCCGACATAAGGAGCACAAGGTGTGCGGGTCGACCTCGGGCCTCGAGAGCCATGCTCCACAAGACTTACCAGCTTGGGGCTCAGGACAGCGACGCTGTGATTCCATGGTGAAAGCGCACAAGAACACAAGGGAAAGGTGAGGAACACAAGGGAACACGTGGAACAAGGGATGGAGAACACAAAGGAACACATGGAACACAAGGTGAACGGACGGGATAAGAGAGAGAGAGCGGCGAGATGTAATCTACGCCGCAACCAGACGCTTACTGACGAGCTAACAAGCGCGGCCTCACGCGCTGACCCGGGGTCGCCCCAGGGCGAGTATCCTTCTGCCCAGGAGCGCCCCTACAAGGTAGCGGAGAGAGGGGAAACTATGCAAAATTCTTGGTCGGTGATTAAGGAGACCCCAGATCCTCCTAAGAAAGTAGTTCGAGGTAAGTTCTGTTAGGAAAAATACAAATTACTAAAAATTTGTGATTTCTACACTTCATCCAGAAACTAAATTCTAAAAACTCCAGATACAATAACCATAATGAAGGAAATATTGATTTAAGCAATGAATATGAAACTGGGAAGGGGTAGGATTTAAATCTTCATAGAAATATCAAAGAGAATGTGTTGCAATAAATGGAAACTTAAATAAAATGTGTTGTATGAAGTAATAACTTGAAAGTGTAAAATATTGGGACACAGGAAATGGGAGTCTTGCTCTATTTGAGGGAATCTCTCGCCCACTAATAGAACAATTTCAAGACTTAAGTGAATGATTAAAAAGATAATTTCAACAAGAGAGGTTACTAAGGAAACCTGTTGTTTTTCCTCCAACAAAACGGGCTGTCGTTTTCTTCGTCTCACAAATACGACAAATTCGGAGAAAATTTGTATTTTTCCTAACTATACAAACCTTAGCTATCTAATATGGGTATTACTTTCGGCGTAGCTGAAAAGACGAGCCATTAGAATTTTAACGAGGGTTTACTACCCCCATCACTAGTTAGCGGGGGTAGGGAGGGGTAGCTTGCTACCCCTCCCCCCTCACACACCTGTGTGCTGAGCTCACTTTGCTTAGAGGTAGGACTTCACGGGGGATAGGGCTGGCGGGCAAGTTTGATTAAATAGCTAAGGTTTGTATAGTTAGGAAAAATACAAATTATTTCCGAATTTGTCATTTGTTCCGTAACTGAAATACAAACCACGCTATTTAATATGGGTGACTCAACCCTTAGGAAGGGTGGAAAAGTCCCAGCCATACTGGCTTTTGGCTTTGCCCGGGGACTCATTATCTGAGTGTGTCAGCACTCAACAATAAAGAGTCCCTGCACCTCGCTCGCACCTTGCTATGCAAGGGCTGCGGCCTACATAAGCTGTATGTGAAGGATTGTGTGTGACTCGTCCTAGGAAGTTGACCTGAAGTTCTTTAGATAGAAAACTTTAGGCTAGGACTTTCCCAATACCACCTCGTCAGGGTATGGGGACGTGACAGTATTAACTTAATACTAGAAACACAAGGAAACATGGTTTACCCGCTGTGGTTTGAGGTCAGCTGTGCAGAGAACCCAGGATGCTGCTTTCCCCAAGAGAAGGGAGGATGAAGAAAAGAATATGGGCCAGACATAACTTTTCTTTCATGCAGACTAAAACCGGGTAACAATGCCCTCAACCCTCTGCTACTTGTCTATTAAGGAGCCTGAGGTTTAAACCAGCTGTTGTGCAGCCACCACAGAGCCGATAGAGAACGTATCGAGCCTCCTGTGGGTCACGTCTTGCAGGTAGTGGTTGTGAAGGTCGTCCGACGCTTTCACACTCCTGCTTGTAGAACCTGCGTCACTGAGAAGTTCTTCTTGAAGCTACCCCCCTGACATCATGCGCTCTAAGGCGACATGATGGAGGAGGGTCAGGATTCAGGGACAGATGGATCACCCTACGAATCCATGCTGAGATGGTATTCTTGGTGACCCTCCTCTTTGTTCTCCCAGTGCTCACAAACAAAGCTTGCACTTGGGGACAAATGTAGCCGTTCTTTGAGATATAACCTCGGACTCCTTACTGGACACAGTAGGGGAAGGTCTGGGTCATCTGTTACAGAACGAAGACTCGAAATTCAGAAAGAGTCGAATCGAAGATCCGGCACTCCCGGATTCTGTGTCTTAGCCACAAACTCAGAGATGAATATGAACGTTACCTCCCCTCATCTCCTTGCATGGGCGATGTCAACGAGAGACCATGAAGTTCACTGACTCGCTTGGCTGAGGCCAATGCTAGTAGGAACACCACTTTCCAAGTTAGGTGGCGATCTGAAGCCTGGTGAAATGGTTAGTAGGGAGGTCTCTTAAGAGGCCTGAGAACTCGAACCATATTCCATGGAGGAGGTCTCACTTCCGACTGAGGGCAGGTAAGATCATATCTTCGTCTGAGTAGGGAAAGTTCCAGCGAGGGAGAAATATCCACTCCTTTGAGCCTGAAGGCTAGACTTAAGGCTGAGCGATACCCTTTCATTGCCGAGACTGAAAGGCGCATTCTGCCTGCAAATATACGAAGAACTCCGCTATTGCTGGAATAGTGGTATCGAGTGGAGAGATACCCCTCACGACTCCAACCACAGGAACTCGCCTCTTTGCCTGGTAGACCCCTGCGGATGATCTACGCTGGTGTCCAGACATCCCGTTCGCAACTCGTTGCGACAATCCTCTCTTAGCGAGGAGATGCTGGATAGTCTCCAGGCTTGAAGTCGAAGCGAAGCTACGGCTTTGTGAAAGATGTTGGCATGTGGTTGTTTGAGTAGGTTGTGCCATAGAGGAAGTTCTCTCGGAAGTTTCATTAGGAATTGCGGTAGGTCGAGAAACCATTCCGCGTGATGAGCCACAAAAGGGTCATCGAGAGATTGACCGATATTCTGGTCTTGTTGAGCATCCTCCTCATCAGACAGAACGAGGGAAAAGCTTACACATCGGTGCTGTCCCACCATTGTTGGGAGGCATTTTGCCAGAGTGCCTTGGGATCTGGGACTGGGGGGGCAATACAGCGGGAGCTTGAAGGTCAGCGCTGTAGCGAACCGATCCACAGTCGGGTAACTCCACAAAGTCAGGACTTTGTTGGCTACTGGATGATCCGAGGACCACCCGGTACTCATTATCTGAGAAGCTCTGCTTCGACTGTCGGCGAGCACATTCCCTTTGTCTGGGATGAAGCGAGCCAATAAAGGAATCAAGTGGACTTCGGTCTATCTCAGTATCTCTACTGAGAGATGGAATAGCTGCTTGAAAAGGTACCTCCTTGCTTGTTGATGTAAGCCACTACTGTGGTGAAGTAGCTCATCACACCACAGAGTGATCTGCCAGGTCCTTGTTGGAACTGTTGAAGGGCCAGGAAGACAGCCTTCATCTCTAGCAGATTTATATGGAGGCACTTTTCCGATTCTAACCACAGGCCTGAGGTCCTGTGGTACAGAACGTGCCCCCCCCCCCCCCCTTCCTTTGAGGTGTCCGAAAACAGCATCCAAACTGGAGAAAGGAACGAGAAGATCCATTTTCCTTCGTAGGTTCTCGCTTGTCACCCACCACTGGCGATTCGTCCGTTCCACAGGATCCATAGGGATCATGGTGTCTGGGGAATCGCAGCCTTGATTCCACCAGGACCTGAGTCGCCCCTGGAGAGACCTCATCCTGAGGAGACCGTAGATAACTAGACGAGCCAAGGTTGAAAGGTGACCGAGGAGACGTAACCACGATTGGGTTGTAAGCTCTTCTCGTCTGAGGAAAGGGCTTGAAACTCTTCTCACCCTTGCTATCCTGTCGTCTGATGGAAAGGCGTTATGGAGACTGATGTCTATAATCATGCCTAGGTGAACCAGTCTTTGATTGGGCAGCAGAGCGGACTTCTCGAGACTTACCATGATCCTTAGATCCTGGCAAAGTCGTAGAAGTTTGTCTCGGTGTCAAAGAGGGAATGACTCCAAGTCTGCTAGGATCAGGCAGTCATCCAGATAATGGAGGAGACGGAAGCCGATCCTGAGTGCCCATGATGAAATTAGGGTGAACAGTCCGGTGAAACCCTGTGGTGCTGTGGAGAGACCGAAACACGGCACCTTCAACTGATACTCCTTGTTGTCTATGCTGAATCCTAAGTACTTCCTTGAAGACGGATGGACTGGGATCTGGAAGTACACGGCCTTCAGGTCCAGAATACACAAGAAGTCTTGGGGTTTACTGCCAGACTGACTGTGTCTGCGGTCTCCATGCTGACCGAAGTATGCTTTAATCTGGATCTCTGCCCACAGAGTTTGCTGCCTTGCTGATCCCATGACAAGGGTATTAAATGACACCGGATTCGTCCTCAGGGGAGGTAGAGGTGTTGTGAACAGGACGCGATATCCCTGACTAATCACGGAAATCGTCCAGGAAACAGCCCTGAGTTGCCGCAACCTTGTAGGTATCCCGCCACTGGCGGACATGCAGGGGAACAGGCAATCCTAGCGTTTGCGGCCTCGGTTGTTTTGGTGGGACGTGGTTGCTGAGGTGCTGGAGGTTTATAGGGCTTGAATGTCAAAGCCCCATATAGGAGGGAGTCTTGGTGACTTCCTACACCTCTCAGCCGCCTGCTTCACGTCCTTAGTTTCAAACAGGTTCGTTCTCATAGCGAAAGAATGTCTGAGCCTGTAGATTTTGGTGCTAGGGGACTCCCGTTACTGTCTTGGAGTCCTTTGACTCCCTCCCGGGAGGGATGCAGGACTCCAACCATGACGGAGGCAGGCTCTTCTCCACCCCTATTCGAGAAGACTTTACCGCGCGAGGTGGGGTTTCCCTTAATATTGTGATTGGGGAAGGCTCACTTCCCATGACTCTTCTGAGGGCGGGAAAACTTAGTCCGAAGGTGAGGGAGAAAAGTCTGAGGGGGGAGAGTGCCTGCCTCAAAGACTTACGAGGAGACAGCTACGACCTCGTAGAAGTTTCCTCGTCCGAAGCTCCTCTTTTCCTCATCGGGGGAGTGGAAGTAGCCAAGGATTTGTGGTTCAACTCAGAGAGAACAGCTTAAAAGCCTGTGCTACTGTGGAGGATTAATTTTATTTTAATTTATTTTTTTGTTTTGCCAAATCGAGAGAGAGAGAGAGTTGTTTTAGTATTGTTAAATCGAGACATTTATTTGCTTTAGCTTTGTCATTAGAGAGAGAGAGAGAGAGAGAGAGAGAGAGAGAGAGAGAGAGAGAGAGAGAGAGAGAGAGAGAGAGAGAGTGTGTTTATTTACTTAAGTTTTGTCAAACCGCGAGAGAAAGTGTTTATTTGCTTTAGTTTTGTCAGAGAGAGAGAGAGAGAGAGAGAATTTCATTTGCTTTAGTTTTGTTAGATCGCGCGTGCGCGAGAGTATGTGTGTTTGTGTGTGCGTGTGTTTGTGTGTCCGCGGTGCGCGGCGAAGAACAAGGGTAGTTAGCGAATGATTGTTTCTAGTGGGAAAGACTGTCGGTATATTTGAGGTTGTTTGTTTACATTTTTTTAGCTAGGATAGGGCGGTGATGAATGTCTTGGGCGAAAGCATTGGATCTTTGACTGTAGCAGGAGTCGGTTATGTTTTTTTGTTCTTTGAAAGCCGGCTGTGAAGTGATTTTTTTTATATTCTGAGTAAGTACTGTTTTTATTTATTTTTGTTAGGCGCATTCATGAGTGATAGAAAGTTTATTATTTATCTTTGATTATAGTGCGATAGTTTAGTTAGTTAGGAGTTTTCGTAAGCGTTTTTTCTTTTTTATTGCAGGCCATAATTCCTCCTTTAGGCTCCTTTAAACTCCTTGGAGTTTTAGTTTGGCCTGGAAGGTGGTTTGCCAGCCGTGTGCTTGTATGAATAACTTGATGATGACGACCTGGACCGTACAATGAACATAGTTAGACTGCGGATATTTATATAAATAGAGAACTTGAGCGTTGACGACCCGGCTGGAAATAGATTTGTTCTTTACGATGATGATGATGATGATGAACACTGATGTGAATGGACAGTCGAATTGACTCCAGTTATTGTTTGCCTGGAAGTTGTGGCAATTGGCTACAAGGACTGTTGCCAGTGTGTGGAGTCTGTGGACTACGGTTACCACACCACTTATATATTGAATATTTTAGCGTTCGCGCTTTTGTTGGTGTTAGATGTGATTTATTTCTGGGTTGTGGTATATGATTGGGTTTAGTCTTAAGTGATTTATTTTAGTGTTTAAGTGTTTTCGTTACTGTGTGGGGACTGTTGGTGTTGGATGTGTAAAGTTTTTGTGATTGGTGATTGGTGAGTTCTGTGTACCCACACACACCGCTATAATATAAATATAAAAGTGTTATTTTTGTCTGTTTTAGTGTTAAGTTTGTTTAATGATGTGTGATTTTTGTTTTTTTTGGTTGCAGTAAATATAGTTTTAAGGTTATGTTTTGTTTGTTTTTCCCTTCGAGCAACAGTCCAGTTTGAAGTAAAGTAAGGGGAAAGTTTGTATTGTGGGATATTTTGGAAGTAGAGTGATCAAAGGTGTGGGGGTTTGTTTTTGTTGACATCCCGCTACACTACCACTCTGATTAGAATCCCAAACCAGGCTGCCGGCTGACGGCTACGCTGTCAGACACTCCCTCTGGAGGGGAAATCGCCTGTAAAAAGATAAGGAAGGCATGTCCCTGGGCCTTTCTGGAACCTTCCCCCCCACCGGCAAGCACGCTGTTCTGTGCTTGGGGGGGGGGGGGGGGAGATGTGGCGAAGACGCCCTTACCGCGCGATGTCCGGCAGCCTCGCGCGGGAGAGGGTATTGGTGATTGCGCTAGGGAGAGCGCTGGCGCTCGCGCGATGGAGAATACCTGGGGGTTGCGCACGAGAGACTGTCGAAGCGCTGATGTGGGCGCGCGGGAATACCCTGGGCTTGCGCGCGGGAGAATGCTAAAAATGCTCGCAAGCTACCCCTCCCTACCTCCCGCTAACTAGCGATGGGGGTAGTAAACCCTCGTTAAAATTCTAATGGCTCGTCTTTTCAGCTACGTCGAAAGTAATACTGTACCCATATTAAATAGCGTGGTTTGTATTTCAGTAACGGAACAACTTTTATTTTTGGGGCAATGCTGCTATGTGGCCCCCAAGGATTTTCCTGCAAAGGCTAGAACACAAAATCTCACTTCTAACGACATACTAAAAGAATATGACGATTGTATCAACGTGCAAGGCACGCGCTCAGTGTCCATAAGGAAGACCCAATGCTGATTTTGTATGCTAACTGATGACATGCTACTAACTGAGAGCCATTGCTAACCTTGTAAACAATGCTTACCCAAGTGCCTTTCCGCTCGGCAATTATTTCAGTGGTCGCAAAACCACAGGTTGTATTATTTTGCACTTACTGATGATTGGGAGGGCTCAATCTCAACTTCTAAATTAAGCACAGTTAGTTATGTTCTGAATTAACTATTTACCGATTATTTAGTGCTTGGTGATAGAGTTACAGTAATGCATAAACTGCTCTTTTGGTTGCTATGTTTTGATAATGAATGTGCAGTCACATATGACAGCCTTTACAATTCTAGCTTTGAGACAGCATGTGAATTGATGATAATAGTATCATTATTATTTTGTTTCATATTGTTTCAATTCAATATCAACAAATTACATAGCTTAGACTAATTGGTAAATGAGTAATGGCGCCATCATATGAAATGCTCCAACTCAGGTTACCTCTGGGCAGGCTGCCGTTGCTACTAGGATCGGCGATCTACCGTCTCCTGTGGATGCTTTGATTAATGCTATGATAGTCGAGGTCTCGGTCCACTCCCTCGATGAAAGTTCCAAGTACAGTACCTGTCAGGTTCCAGAGTTCTTCTGTTCCTCAGGCTCCTTGCACTTCCCAGCCTGGAGATCTTGCTTCTTCAGGCTAGTATCCTCTGGGTTCGAAGATGGGGGAGAAATGGGTAAGAGCAAGTTCTGCTATGGACATTAGGAGGGAGACACAGTGGGTAACCCCTGGCAACCTGGCACAGGTTGTGCTGATGTGCTTCCGGCCACGCACGAGTGTGTTTCGTTGCACAGGTATAGATATACCCTTTGATGAAGTGAAATTTGAAGAACTTAATACCGTACTTAAGGAACTACTCCCCCCATAAAGTACAAAGACGTGTTACTGATGAACCACAAGGCTCTTGAATGTCTGGCAAAAATGGGCTCGGATGCTGGATGCGGGGTTTCCGCTCATACCAGGCTTTTTAGGGCAACTGTTATTGGGATGGCATTGCAAGGCCAGAAGACACCCTTCCTTGTCCCTATGGTCAAGATGGGTGTGGAATCATTGAAAGATACATTGGTCCATCCCCCAAGATCCAATTCTTCACACAGACGTATGCAAGTAGATCTGGGAAGGTCAAACAAAGGAAATGTGTGGTTGGAAAATTGTCCAATCAGTATTCTGTATTTTACATAAATGTGTTGGAACTAACGTTAGTACTCCCGACACAGAATAAACTCAGTCTAAGAGGGAGTTCAAGCTTCAAAATCTTCATTGTCTCCGGTGAGAGGGATCCTGTTAAAAAAATATGGATATAAAAATCCTTCCAATTATGAAGTTTCTTCAGGAGGCTGTACCCAACACAATTCTATCTGTTAGGCTCTCCCAATGTTGTGGTGGACAGTCCTGGATACACAGTGGATCAGAGATCCTTCATCGAGACCCTAAAAATTATTCCAGATGTCTTAAAGTAAAACTGTTAGCAATGAGATAGAACCAAAACATTAGCTTCATGTAGGTCCAAACATGGGTTCTCAAGCAGTTGCAAGAGATGCCTTGAACATAAACTGAAACAAATGGTCCTCCCTCTGGTCTCTTTCCTCCGAGTTTGAATTTGAAGATTTTATCAGAGTTCCCAGGGATGAATGTATTTGTGGCTCCACTGCGGCCGAATAGAGCACGGTTTCCGCTCTTTAGCGTTTGCGACCAAGTGTCTCTTTGATCAGCACAGCTGATTTTAGCATTCCGGAAGGCTTTTAAACATTGTGAAGGCTGTGCAATAATTGCAAGTGATTTTAGAGTTATAAAGGCTGTCTGAGCAAAAATCAGGCAGTGATTCTAACCTTCTGGAAGCGTTGTAAACGTTGCACTATCCTCATGGCTAGTACAGAGGTAACAGGTTTGCCTGGCATTCGCATGGCAGCAGATCGATCCCTGCCTGAGACCGTGAGTTTAAGTTGTTTACTGGGGAGACCATCACACTGGGGGTTGGGTTTGCCCGGCTGACGTTCTGGTGAGCATCTATTCTGATGGAACTGGAACTGAATCGGACACCTTTAATATCTTCACTTCCTCCTTTCTGACCCAAAACCTTCACACTTGGATTTTCTTTACTGTATGTACGGAAGAGAATTCTCGGCTAGGTACTGTTCTATCATACAACGCAAGTCTTTGGAAGGCATGGCACCCCATTCCAGATTATCCCAGACTTCTTGGTCTCCTTTCTGGTCCACCTAACCGAAGATAGGGAGCTTAAGCCATCAAAAGTTTGGTTATACAATATCTGCATTGACAGAAACTCACAAACTTTTAACATGGATATAGATTCCAGTACGTTTAACAAAATTATTCAGTTCTCTTTACAGCAACCCTTATCATTATTACAGGGTAAGCTATAACCCTAGTTTGCAAGACCAAGATGCTACAAGTCCAAGGGCTCCAACAAGGAAAAAGAGCCCAGTGAGGAAAGAAAACAAGGAAATAAACCACAAGAGAAGTAATAAACATCAAAATATCTTAAGAACAGTAATAACGTTAAATTTGATCTTTTATATATAAACTATAAAAACTTAAAAACAAGGAGATCTTTCATATATATAGAATAAAAACTTAAAAAACAAGAGAAAGAGAAACAAGATAGAACTACGTGCCCGAGTGTACAATACCCTCAGGCAAGAGGACAACTGTTGTTATTATCAAGTCACTCGACAGAGCACTCGATTCCTTGGGCAAATCAGACGACTCCCTTATTTCTCAAAAAGAGCTACTTCAAAAGACGATTTCATTATCATTAGCATCGGGAGCAAGAATCAGTGGACTTGCATCTGTCCAATGGGAATAGGGCTTCCTCACCCTTACTCCTAGGTCCTGGCCATCTGATGATAACCCCAGGTCTATGTTTTGACCAAATATGAAAGTCTCTTCAGAGATGGGACTGTCTTTATATCTCAGCTTTACAGCCTATTTGTAGTAATCTTTGTCCCGTGTCTAACCTGCAGAGATTGACCTTATCAGGAGGCAGTCCATTTCAAAATACACAGACCAACAAGTTGCCTTCTACAGGGGCTATCCGCGTTCTTATGACCTCCATTATCAAAAAGGCGAATCCACTTTCTATCTGTAAAACAAATGTGGGAAAAGTTACCTCCTCATGCTATTGTTGCTAACATTATATTCTAGGCCATCCAAAGCTTTAGGGTTAGTCTGGGCATAAGGTGTTTATAAGACACATCCTGAAACAAATCCAAGCAGTATAACATGTGTAGCTGGAGCTGGGCTCAATCATAGCACCTAGGCGTAGAAATAGGGTAAAAGAAAAGGATCCTACACACAGTCTCTTAACAAGGGCAATTGTGGTAGCCGACGTGGTAACCTCCCTGACTGGTTAACGCCAGACTGGGGTTCGAGTCCCGCTCAAACTCGTTAAGTTCCTTTGGTCACTGCAACCTAAGGATGGGGGGTTTGGGGGAGCCTATAGGTCTATCTGCTGAGCCATCAGCAGCCATTGCCTGGCCCTCCTTGGTCCTAGTTTGATAGGAGAGGGGGCTTGGGTACTGATCATATATATATGTGTGATCGTTCTCTAGGAAATTGTCCTGCTTGATAAGGTAATGTCACCGTCCCTTGCCTCTGCCATTCATGAGTGGCCTTTAAACCTTTAAACATGATTGTCATCTGGCTTCTTCCTGGGGATTCCCACTCATAATTTGATTGGGTTGACTAGTTAATCATCTCCTTTCACATATGTAAGCATGAATTGGACGTGCACTCATTCATAGATAGTTTGATCGTTGAAGTGTACGAGTCTACGTATGTTTTTGCTCTGGTTTTAGTCCTAGGTGACAATACACCATCTTAAAACATAATTTTGGGGAGGTGCCGTGTGGTCCCCAAGGCCTCGCACCTCCCTAGACTAGTGAAGGAAAGTGGGATGTAACAAAGACTTACTTCTGGATGGGAAAGGTGGTTGCTGGGAACGAAACAAATGCTTGGTTAAGCGGTGACTTAGGCATCAATAATTGTTCTCAGTAAGTGATGTATCGTAATCAGCAGATAAATTCCGCAATGGAGGTGCTATGATGGACTCGATAGGGACTGAAATAGCGGGTCTCCCTTATGCACAATGGAGACAATATTTATTTGGTATTTATGTTTTATTTGATATCTTTTTTTATTCTATTCTTTGTTCCCTAAAGCGTACGCTACAACTGGGCATTTGACTGCTTCACTTGTCTACAACTGCCATACCTTATCGCTCAACCGGTCGTATACTAAACACAGCCTCATGTCATTGTCACTTTATTTCAACAACACGAAGCGACTTCCAGAACTATCTTAAAAGAGGTTACAAAGCCAAACTCCGAGAAGCCCAGCAGACCCTGATTCACGTCCTGATGCCGGACTAGGTACCGTTCAGGAGCGCTTGAACCAACGGACTCCAACTGTATTGGACGGCAGGTGGGTCATTGTCTGGTTAGGAAGAAACGAAGGGGAAAATCATCACTAATAAAACCTGAATAGCAGCAAAAAATTTATTTTAGTTACATTCATAATCAAAATTTAAAACAACTTGTATTTTCCTTAGCTATACAAAAACAAATGTCCTTTTAAAATATGGATATGTCTTTAGCAGTACTAGAACAGCTCTATTGAATTAACAAGATACTTGGTAATAACAAGCGGCAGGAGGGTGAAGGCCCTGCTCCCCTGCCTATCACAGAACAATAGTTTTTTCCCTTAAGCCTAGCACCGAGAGGTGTGACCGAGGTGGCAACTTCTTTCTACGTATACAGACCTTTCGTCTTTTAAAACTCGGAGACTCGCTCATTGGTGGGAGGAAGAATAATAGAGCCAAATGGAAGATTATTTCTTTACCGGACATGTCATTCTGCCTGGTCCGTGTGAAAGAAAGAAAGGCGACTCCAACAACCTCCTAATGGCTAATCATAGGGATGCAATAGTTGGTAGGACCTCAGCCAATGCTGGCCTTAAAGGAAGCCAGCAATAAGACGCACAGATGGCCCGAGCCTTTAGACTTCATCTCCAGCTCCAAGAAGGCTACTGACAAAGGTATGCACAGACCTAAGTAACATCTGCATACTGAACTCGCCACTCCAGAAATAAGTGTTGGGAGACTTTTTCTCATTTTAATGCTAGGGCCAATGAGAAGGCTGCGACACTAGCACGAGAGATTTCGAGTCCTCCTCGAGTAGTGGTACGGTGCTCCGCTGTAACAACAGATCTCTCTGTCAACTCGCACAGAGGGATAGGATCAACAAGGTCCTCAACTGGTGTTGGAGACCCTCTGTGATACGCTCCTCATAATTAGGCAAGGATAATCTTACCCTGACACTTAAGTCCCATGATAGGGAAGATTGTTTGAACCTCCCTTCAAGCATGGGATTAATCCCCTATGGAGGAGGGGTCTGCATAATACTAAGGAGCCTTCTCTTCTCCAATGCTCTTCATGAAGCGAGAGTAGAGAGTGAGTCTTGAGGGAAACACCCAAAGATGCCTTTCTAAGATTAGCCGATTGATGCCCTTCAAAAGTTAGTAGGAGGTCCAAGCAAAGGTGCCCTTAGGATAAGAATCATCCTACCTTGGGACCTAAGATTCAGGGTAGGTAGGGTTATTCAAAGCTACCTTTAAGCTTCGGACATACTCGCATCCCCCCCCAAAAGTGATCCATACTCTACAAAAGAATTTCTTTGGAAGAGACAGGCAATACGTTCATGATCTGCTGAAAAGTATTCTGACCAGCGACGCGTTCTTTACAAAGCCCCATTGTGAAGTCATTTTCTCAGGATCTACCAGTGCTAGGAAACGGGACCTCAACCGACTTGGGGCCACCATAGAGCGTCCCACAGAAGGCATCGAGGAGGTGGATGAACAAGTTCCATTTTACCACAAAGGTGTAGGTTCTCGATTGCTGGAGGTACCGTTACCTGCTCCCGATGTCGTGTATCTGCCACACGAGGGTCACGATTTGGATGATCTTGGGAAACGGTCACTATCTTCCAGAGGAGGGGGGGGGCTTCAAAGGAAGTGTACACCCTACACTTATTATTATTATTATTACTACTTGCTAAACTACATCCCTAGTTAGAAAAGCAGGATGCTATACACCCGAGGGCTCCAACAGAGAAAATAGCCCAGTGAAGAAAAGAAACAAGGAAAAATAAAATATTTAAAAAAACAGTAACATTAAAATATGAATATAAACTATACAAACTTTAACAAAACAAGAGGAAGAGAAATAGAATAGAATAATGTGACTGAGTGTACCCTCAAGCAAGAGACCTCTAACCCAAGACAGTGAAAGACCATGGTACAGAGGCTATAGCACTACCCAAGACTAGAGAACAGTGGTTTGATTTTGGAGTCTCCTACTCCTAGAAGAGCTGCTTACCATAGCTAAAATCTCTCTCCAACCCTAAACAAGAGGAAAGTGGCCACTGAACAATTACAGTGCAGTAGTTAATCCCTTGACTAAAGAAGAATTGTTTGGTAATCTCAGTGTTGTCAGATGTATGACGACAGAGGAGAATCTGTAAAGAATAGGCTAAACTATTCGGTGTATGTGTAGACAAAGGGAAAAGGAACCGTAACCAGAGAGAAGGATTGAATGTAGTACTGTGTGGCCAGTCAAAAGACCCCATAACACTAGCAGTAGTATCTCAACGGGTGGCTGGTCACTAGCTTACAGTGCTAGTGATTGGTACTTACGGGATCACTCACCAGCAACCAGGGTTTTAGAAGTGGCTGTCACCCGGGCTCTCGCTTTGCTTAATGGACCCCGAAGAAATCAATCAGTGCGTGAGCTGAGTTGCTCCCTCCTGACAGAGAAGAGCTGCTCACTAAGGGCAAGGACACCCTTCCTATAATGGCATGAACCGGGGATGGCTGGCAAAAAGTTTCACCTTCGCCAGATCTGTGAAGTCGGTGCTAGGTCCTTACCAATACCGTTCACCTGCATCTAACCCAAGGAGATAACTATCATGCTCTTTTGGGCTCACAACTGTTCGACCAACCCTAGAGGTACGTGTCGAAGGATGTGAGCTTTCAATCCCCTGAGGAGAGGGAGAACAGTTGCCTAAAGGCCATGGCACTCCATCTATGTCAAGACAGAAATAATGAAAGTTGGAGCAATGTTCACCTTCACCTGGCTTATAGAATCAGCCGACTAAACCTTAAGGTAACAGCCAGTAGTTATTTCATCCTTAGCTTTGGTGTGATATTAGACTCCCCTCAATCACAATCCTCAGATTGGGATAAGACTGCGTGTGT
The DNA here is from genome assembly GCF_036898095.1 of Palaemon carinicauda. Taxonomy (NCBI): domain Eukaryota; kingdom Metazoa; phylum Arthropoda; class Malacostraca; order Decapoda; family Palaemonidae; genus Palaemon; species Palaemon carinicauda. Next base: position 101,247,848 of record NC_090749.1, read on the forward strand.
AGTCTCTATTTCGTCTCCCCAAGACTTCAAAGAGTTCATTCTAAGCAACCAAAGGTTAACACTCCGGTAGACACCTAAAGAACAAATGAGGCACTTTCAAAATGACTAAATGCCAATATGCACTAGAAGTCCCTCAAGTCAGCAAAAAAATGAATTCATCATTTCTGGATGCCAGGTATGAAGCAAAAGTTCCAACTCAACACGGGCTGACAAGAACTGGTTTGGCTGAAAGGAGTACGGACTCGTACTCTGTCCCTGCGACAAGTCGCGAAGAGCTTACGGGAGAGGACTGGAGGTCAAACAAGACTTCCAGCACAAATGCATGATCATTTCACCTGTGGCACATGTCCAGAGATGTTACCTGGAAGGTAGGTCTGGAATGGATTTGAATGGAAGAGGGAGGTTATGGGACAAAAGGGGGAGGCATACCTCTAGATCATTCTTGCCCTTTCTTCTCCCTCCTGGACTGAGCCTGGGAGGAACAAGAAAGGGTGGAGCAGGGTCCAACCCTTCTGGAGGAAGAACCTGCGGGAGGATATTGCTGGGATTTGGAGAAGGCCAGGTCAACGGTACTTCGATGTTAGAGACGAAGTGCTCGTCAGCCCATTCTGGGAATTATTTCCTCTTCTTAGAATTCTAGCACTCAAATCCGAACAGATCTGGGAACGTATAATCAGGAGGCAGATAATGAATTGGGCTGTGAATAATCTCCTTTCCTGTCTTGGAAACAATCTCTCCCTCAAGCAAGAAAGAGTGATACAATGTACTCTCCCTCTATTAAACAGGTACTGTACTAAAGTACCCTGTGAAAGTAAAGAGACTGAAGTGGTACAGGATTCTCTAGTCCAGGTAAAAGGAGAGGGAGGGGGGGGGGGGGCTCAAACTCCTCTATCACTTGGCCCATGTTGTGCTCACCCCATACTGGACCAATTGGCCATGGCCCCATATGCCCAGCCTGGATATTGGACTAATAGGCTAAGGCACTAATGATCAGCCCCGCAGCCAATAGCCAATCAACAGTGGCGATTTGCCCCCTCGAAGAGAGATCGCTTGAACTTACAAGGGACTTCTTGAGATTGGCCTCTCTGGACTATTTCAACTTCTTAGAAAAAGAACATCAGAATCAGAAGGGAAAGAAAAGGAGGAGGAGGAGCATAGCTTCATACGACAATGTATCCTTACTTTCAATTGCATATGAGTTGGTGTTTGGTCCAAAAGGGCAGGTCACTTGATACAGATGCAAATAGCATCCACTGTTGCAACAGTCTCACTGTGCTGACCAACCCCGAAGGTACTGGTCGGTGGGAAATTCCATAGAAGTTAAAAGGTACCCAGCAGTAGATGTTACAGTAAGCTCATAATCCCTAATTTACCATACAGATATCGGTCGGCGCATTGAGTTTCATCAGCACGCGGAGTACCGTGAACAATCCCTATATATGTATCTGCCTAGAGAGGGGGCTCGCTAGTGATAAAAGATAAGGCCTTGTAAAAGATAGATAATTAAAGGAATGAAGGAATAATATCCAGAGTTATAAGCTGTTTTATGTCATACAGCAACGAGGGTATACACAGGGATGCTCTACGAGGCTTGCGGCTTGTATCAAGAGTAGATAAAAGCGTGACGGTGCATGGAGTGCTGAGGTCTTGACTCATGCGCATGCATTGTAACAGACAATATTCATATAATGTATAGGATGCATATATGTAAACACTGGTCACTGGTCCATGATACAACTTATCACCTGCGATTGATGAAACAGCAGTGGATGTCACACCAGGTTCAGGATCGCTAACCAACCACAAAGATACTGCCTGATGCATGAGTTCTGTGTCAGAACAGAGTGGGACATAAGGATTACGAACAATCCTCCTATATCACAAGAGGAACAGGATAGGTGTAGGAAAATAAGCTGGTCTACGGTGCTGGCGTTCAGTAACTGTAACAGCGGCACGTTCTGCTTGAGTGACTCACAAGGTACCAGATAGCTGTGGGTACCGTCACACCCTCCTGAAGGACACGAACGCTTGCTATAAGTCCCAGAAAATTTAAGAGAGAGGTCTTTCCGCTCGACTATATTCTTCTACGTGTTCTCAAGGATGAAGTTTCCAATGGAGAGAAAGGAGGAGGAAGATGACAGATAAGGGAAAGAGAGTGAATTTTTCCTCTACTTCTCCTTGCTATCAAAGTGGAGCCACATTCTAGGCAGCCGATAATGGCTTCCCTCCCTTGGAGGAGGAGACACTGAGGGTTTTAAGTACAAGACGAGCATTGGGAACACTCGCTAGACACTACATGACGCAAGGATCATCACCATCCAAGGAACACCAGTGATGCAAGGTGTGCCTGCCGGTCAAATAATTTTCACTATTTGACACCCATTTATGAGAAAACTCAGTCTGAATCTGGTATTCCCTCCGATGGCAGAAAAGCTCCCAAAAAGTGAGGAAAGTTATACCACAAAGTCATCATCATTCTGATAAGACTGGCAATAACCACATTTCCACGGCAAGTGGGGGGGGGCTGCTTAAATTTCCCTTCTCGCTAAAGTATAAAACACATGGGGGGTTGAAGGTTTTTATACTCCTAAAAATAAAATTTACTAAAAAATTTTAAGAATAGAATTTACTACAAAAACTTTCTTACCCCTCCGTGCACTTGCACTCATAAGCAAGAGTGTTCACGAAAAATAGGAAAAAACATCCCAAATGAATATAAGAAAAGACCCAGTAAGTCGAGAGATCAGCAAAACGAACAAAGAAAAGTGTGGCTATTCAGTGACAAGCGGGTGGGTAAGGCTTACCATTGCATCTGCCTGTCATTACCAACTATACCTTGTTACTAATTCAATAAACATTCCAGCATCGCTAAAGGCATCTCCCTATTTCATACGGCAAAAGGTTTGTATATGCATAGAACTAAATACCTGCGGATATTGTTTTAGTAAATGGACTTGTGAACAGTTAGGGATTACTTAAGATCTTCCACAAATTATGAAATGTGTAACCTTTGGATAACTTTTATTTTTCTCAATACCCATGAACCACAGAGGCAGTGCTGGAGAAGCAGGTTAGGAGAAGCTCATTAAATTATGCAGGAAACACAGAAGGAAGAAGAAAGTTCAATAACTAATAAGTGATTTACATGAAAGAATTATCAAACCAGTTAACCTTCCAGTTCGTGACTTGTGTTATAATAAAGTGAGAGTGAAATCCAATGAAGTACTGTAGTGCTTAAGACTAATGCCTAAAGCAAGGACAATAAAACAAGCACAGAGTTCAAAATGGTCAGATGAATTTACTCTAAGTTTGGACTGAGATCCAAGAGATTTGATTTCTTTGCTTCAACTTCACCAGATAGAACCACATGCAGAGACCTTCCCCAGGATGCAAAACGATACTCCTTACTGTATGAGTGTTTGTTAACTATAAACCTATGCAACCTTTGCTCTTGTAAAATCTGTCAATCTGTTCCTTCTTCTTAAATTTTAATCACTTGTTGCTAGTCATGAGGTCCACCTTTCGTTCAATTTGAGTAAAAACACACATGCGAATATTTACAATTATAATATCCCGAGTATGAAACAGAATCAGGATTATAAAACATTCTAGCCAGTGAATGAAACTTGCAAAAAGTGGGGTTCCTGTAATTATGAAAAAAAGTAGGAAATCTTAAAATGACAGTAACCTCCCAACACCCTAAGCAGTTATGTCCTGTACTGTACTGGTATTTAGTTCCTTGTTACCTCCGCCAATGAAGTTGGGAGGAGGGTTAATTCTCCCCACTGTTTGTAAACAACTTCCTGGCCACAATCTTACTCGAGTAGTGAAACTTTCTGGGGAATAATTGTTAGGCTGAGAAGTGAAAGTGATTTAATTTTGAAAGACATAGGTCAAAGATCAAGGTCAAGGTCGAGCAAAAGGTTAACTGAATTAACATAAACCTTAAACAAGTTCGCACATGGTTGTCACACAGACTTCAAATACGCCTACTGTCTAAATTGATTCTGGGAACGGCAATTAAGCTGGTTTCAAGACATAGGCTGCCTTGGCAGAGGTCTGCACTCTCAGAGTGCTTTTCTAGTTGAACATTGCAATACAAAACAAATTCCAAGATTGACCACATTCAAGGGGGAATGTTGTCCCAGAGTTAAGCAGTATCGTTCTGAGTTAGAACCAATTCTATTGAGTCAGGCATTTACTGTTCAGGTAATTTTTATGATTGACATGATGTATCACAGAGTATATTAACCCTTTTACCCCCAAAGGACGTACTGCTACGTTTCACAAAAGCCATCCCTTTACCCCCTGGGACGTACCGGTACGTCCTTGCAAAAAAAATGCTATAAAAAATTTTTTTTTCATATTTTTGATATTTTTTTGAGAAAATTCAGGCATTTTCCAAGAGAATGAGACCAACCTGACCTCTCTATGACAAAAATTAAGGCTGTTAGAGCAATTTAAAAAAAAATATACTGCAAAATGTGCTGGGAAAAAAATAACCCCCTGGGGGTTAAGGGTAGGAAATTTCCAAATAGCCGGGAGGTAAAAGGGTTAACACATGATTTTACTTTATACAAAAGGGACATGCATCATGATACTCTCCTCTCACCCAGGCCCGATAATGGGGAAGCGTAGAATGCCAAAGATGCAGTGCATATGAAAAAAGGGCTAAATTCTAACCTGCTTCAATCCCTCGTCAGAAAATTCTCTCAGGACAGACATGGCCTTTTCATTCGCTGGTTCAGTGGGCATCTGCTTGAGCACATTTCCATCCAGAGTAAATGTGGCCTGAAAAAGAGTAAAATGTCATGGAATTTCTCCAAAATTTAAGATGCTAAAAATCTAAATAACCAATAACCTATGTATATTTTAGTTTGGACAATAATATTCTGATAAATAACACTATACAAGTCTTTAGAATAACTTCAATCATATTTAACATTTTTCCATCATTTTTAATTTCCCAACATAGATTTGCAAAAAGTTTTTTTAAATTGTCTTAAATATTTTGCCACTGAAAAATAACACTGTACAAGTCTTTAGTTTAACTTCAAATACGTTTAAGATTTTCCCTTAATTGTAAATTTCCTAATATAAATTCACAATAAGTTTTTTATTTGTCTTAAATATTTTGCCATTGAAAAATAACACTGTACAAGTCTTTAGTTTAACTTCAAATATGTTTAAGACTTTCCCTTCATTTTTAATTTCTCAACATATATTTACAATATTTTTTTTTCATTGTCTTAAATATTCTGTCACATAACTTCAGAATTGTGAATATCACATGTTCACCAAGTTGACTTCAAATGAGCATCAAGAACTTGACAACTAATGTTAAAACATTCACTTCTTTGTGCAATCTCTGGTGGCCAGTGTCCGAGTGCTTTAAAAAGTCAGAAAATGCGTTCGCTTTGGTTAAAAACATTCCTAAAATGTTATTTTGATAATAAAATAAATTTTTGAATATACTTACCCGGTGATTATAATAGCTGCAGCTCTGCTGCTCGACAGAAAACTCTACGGAAAAAATCCGCCAGCGATCGCTATGCAGGTAGGGGGTGTACTTCAACAGCGCCATCTGTCGTCCAAGTACCCAGTACTCATTGTAAACAAAGAACTCAATTTTCTCCTCGGTCCACTGGGTCTCTATTGGGGAGGAAGGGAGGGTCCTTTAATTTATAATCACCGGGTAAGTATATTCAAAAATTTATTTTATTATCAAAATAACATTTTTCAATATTTAACTTAGCCGGTGATTATAATAGCTGATTCACACCCAGGGGGGTGGGTAGAGACCAGCAATAAATGTTTACATTATTATGAGCTAAGGATTTTTTATTTCATTTTAGAAGTTATCAAAATAACAAAAATAAAATAAATAGGTACCTGGTAAGGAAGTCGACTTGAACAATTACTCTGCCTTTTTAAGTACGTCTTCCTTACGGAGCCTCGCGATCCTCTTAGGATGCTGAGCGACCCCTAGGATCTGAAGTGTAAAGGGTTGCAACCCATACCACAGGACCTCATCAAAACCTCTAATCTAGGCGCTTCTCAAGAAAAGAATTTGACCACCCGCCAAATCAACCAGGATGCGAAAGGCTTCTTAGCCTTCCGGACAACCCAAAAACAACAATAAAAACATTTCAAGAGAAAGATTAAAAAGGTTATGGAATTAGGGGAATGTAGTGGTTGAGCCCTCACCCACTACTGCACTCGCTGCTACGAATGGTCCCAGAGTGTAGCAGTTCTCGTAAAGAGACTGGACATCCTTAAGATAAAAAGACGCGAACACTGACTTGCTTCTCCAATAGGTTGCGTCCATTATACTTCGCAGAGATCTATTTTGTTTAAAGGCCACTGAAGTTGCGACAGCTCTAACTTCATGTGTCCTTACCTTCAGCAAAGCTTGGTCTTCTTCACTCAGATGTGAATGAGCTTCTCGTATTAACAGTCTGATAAAATAGGATAAAGCATTCTTTGACATAGGCAAAGATGGTTTCTTAACTGAACACCATAAAGCTTCTGACTGTCCTCGTAAAGATTTAGTTCGTCTTAAATAGAACTTAAGAGCTCTCACAGGGCATAAGACTCTTTCTAGTTCATTTCCAACCATATTTGATAGGCTTGGAATATCGAACGATTTCGGCCAAGGACGAGAAGGTAGCTCGTTTTTGGCTAGAAAACCAAGTTGTAGAGAACATGTAGCCGTTTCAGATGAAAATCCGATGTTCCTGCTGAAGGCGTGAATCTCACTGACTCTTTTAGCTGTGGCTAAGCAAACCAGGAAAAGAGTCTTTAAAGTGAGATCTTTAAAGGAGGCTGATTGTAGCGGCTCGAACCTTTCTGACATGAGGAATCTTAGTACCACGTCTAAATTCCAACCAGGTGTAGCCAAACGACGCTCCTTCGTGGTCTCAAAAGACTTAAGGAGGTCCTGTAGATCTTTGTTGTTGGAAAGATCTAAGCCTCTGTGACGGAAGACTGATGCCAACATGCTTCTGTAACCCTTGATAGTGGGAGCTGAAAGAGATCGTTCTTTCCTCAGGTATAAAAGGAAGTCAGCTATTTGAGTTACAGAGGTACTGGTCGAGGATACTGATACTGACTTGCACCAGTTTCGGAAGACTTCCCACTTCGATTGGTAGACTCTAAGGGTGGATGTCCTCCTTGCTCTAGCAATCGCCCTGGCTGCCTCCTTCGAAAAGCCTCTAGCTCTCGAGAGTCTTTCGATAGTCTGAAGGCAGTCAGACGAAGAGCGTGGAGGCCTTGGTGTACCTTCTTTACGTGTGGCTGACGTAGAAGGTCCACCCTTAGAGGAAGCGTTCTGGGAACGTCCACTAGCCATCGAAGTACCTCGGTGAATCATTATCTCGCGGGCCAGAGGGGAGCAACTAACGTCAACCTTGTCCCTTCGTGAGAGGCGAACTTCTGCAGTACCTTGTTGACAATCTTGAACGGGGGGAATGCATATAGGTCTAGATGTGACCAATCTAGGAGAAAGGCATCTATATGAACTGCTGCTGGGTCCGGGATTGGTGAGCAATATATTGGGAGCCTCTTGGTCATCGAGGTTGCGAAGAGATCTATGGTTGGCTGGCCCCATGTGGCCCAAAGTCTCTTGCACACATCCTTGTGTAGGGTCCATTCTGTTGGAATGATTTGTCCCTTTCGACTGAGACAATCTGCCATGACATTCAAGCTGCCTTGGATGAACCTCGTTACTAGCGAAATGTTTAGACCTTTTGACCAGGTGAGGAGGTCCCTTGCGATCTCGTACAACGTCAGAGTGGGTCCCTCCTTGCTTGGAGATGTACGCCAAAGCCGTGGTGTTGTCCGAGTTCACCTCCACCACTTTGCCTTGAAGGAGAGACTTGAAGCTTTTCAAGGCCAGATGAACTGCCAGTAGCTCCTTGCAGTTGATATGCATTGTCCTTTGACTCGAGTTCCAAGTTCCCGAGCATTCCCGACCGTCTAATGTCGCGCCCCAGCCTGTGTCCGATCCGTCCGAGAAGAGAACGTGGTTGGGAGTCTGAACAGCCAGGGGCAGACCCTCTCTGAGGCTGATACTGTCCTTCCACCAAGTCAGGCAAGACTTCATCTTCTTGGAAATGGGGATCGAGACCGCTTCTAGCGTCTTGTCCTTTTTCCAGTAAACAGCTAGGTGATATTGAAGAGGACGGAGGTGTAGTCTTCCCAACGATACGAACTGTTCCAGGGATGATAGTGTCCCTATCAGACTCATCTACTGCCTGACTGAACACCGTTCCTTCTTCAGCATGTTCTGGATGCATAACTGGGCTTGGCTCGTTCTGGGGGCCGACGGAAAAGCCCGAAAAGCTAGACTGTGAATCTCCATCCCTAAATACACAATAGTTTGGGATGGGACCACTTGAGACTTTTCCATATTGACAAGGAGACCCAATTCCTTGGTCAGATCTAGAGTCCACTTTAGATCCTTCAGACAGCGACGACTGGAAGAAGCTCTTAGAAGCCAGTCGTCCAAATAGAGGGAGGCTCGGATGTCCGCTAAATGAAGGAATTTGGCTACATTCCTCATCAGCCTCGTAAACACAAGAGGAGCTGTGCTTAGGCCAAAGCACAGGGCTTGAAACTGGTAGACAACCTTTTCGTAAACAAATCTCAGAAAAGGTTGGGAGTCTGGGTGGATGGGGACGTGGAAGTATGCGTCCCTTAGGTCTAAAGAGACCATCCAGTCTTCCCTTCTGACCGCTGCTAGAACGGACTTTGTGGTCTCCATGGAGAACGTCTGCTTTGTGACAAAGACATTCAGCGCACTGACGTCTAGCACCGGCCTCCACCCTCCTGTCTTCTTTGCCACTAAGAAGAGACGGTTGTAGAAGCCCGGGGTTTGATGGTCCAGGACTTTGACTACCGCTCCCTTTTCTAGTAAGAGAGACACCTCCTGTTTCAATGCTCGTCTCTTGTCTTCCTCTCTGTACCTGGGAGAGAGATCGATGGGAGACGTTGCTAAAGGGGGTTTTCGTACAAACGGGATCTTGTACCCCTCTCTGAGCAACTTCACAGATTGTGCATCTGCGCCTCTCTTCTCCCAGGTCTGCCAGAAGTTCTTGAGTCTGGCTCTCACTGCTGTCTGAAGAAGCTGGCAGTCAGACTCTGCCTTTAAAGGACTTGGTTCCTTTCTTCTTTCCACGTCTCCCTTCGGCACGAGCACCTCCTCTGCTGGAGGCTCTGCCACGAAAGGGCGGAATAAATCGGGACGCTGGAGTGTCCATCCTTGGTCTAGCTGACAAGGTAGGCAAAGGGGTGGCTTTGCGAGCAGAGGACGCAACCAGGTCATGAGTGTCCTTCTGTATCAAAGAAGCAGCAATCTCCTTAATCAAGTCCTCTGGAAAGAGGCACTTAGAAAGAGGAGCAAACAGAAGTTCGGATCTTTGACAAGGTGTCACTCCAGCTGACAGGAAAGAGCAAAGGTTCTCACGCTTCTTGAGGACTCCGGATACGAACGATGCAGCAAGCTCACTAGACCCGTCACGTATGGCCTTGTCCATGCAGGACATGATGAGCAAAGAAGTTTCCTTCTCTGACGGAGAGATCTTCCTGCTTAAAGCTCCCAGACACCAGTCTAAAAAGTTGAAGACCTCAAAGGCTCTAAATAACCCTTTCAAAAGGTGGTCTAGGTCCGAAGATGACCAACATATTTTCGAGCGTCTCATGGCTAGCCTGCGGGGAGAGTCTACAAGACTTGAGAAGTCGCCCTGGGCAGAGGCAGGAACTCCCAAGCCGAGAACTTCTCCCGTGGCATACCAGACGCTCGATTTAGCAGGAACTCCCAAGCCGAGAACTTCTCCCGTGGCATACCAGACGCTCGATTTAGAAGAGAGTTTAGCAGGGGGAAACATAAAGGCTGTCTTCCCTAGACTCTTTTTGGACTGCATCCATTCTCCTACCACTCGTAAAGCTCTCTTGGACGAGCATGCGAGGACGAGTCTAGTAAAGGCAGGCGAGGATGACGGCATACCTAATACAAACTCTGACGGAGGAGAGCGCGGAGCCACAGACACAAACTGGTCCGGAAACATCTCTTTGAACAGAGCTAGAACTTTTCTAAAGTCCAAAGAGGGTTGCGTGGACTTAGGCTCGTCAAGATCCGAATGTGGTTCATCAACGTGAGCGGCACCATCATCATCCGAGTATTGAGGAGGAAGCGGCAATGGAGTAGGTAACGGCTGGTTAGCCGAGTCCGGTCGCACGGGTGCACGCGTGACTGAACCGGACGCAACGTCATGGAACTGTTGCCCAGTCTGTGAGCTGGCAACAACCATAGCAGCGCGGGGACGCACAGCGTCTACTCCAGACTGTCTAGCCTGATGCGGGTGCGCGGTGGCAACCACACTGGGTTGCGGAGGTTGACGCACCGCGTCAAAACAAAACAACTCTGACTGTTGTTGTGTCTCGCGAACGTCAACGGAAGGCTCCGTGCGTCGCTGAACGTCAACATGCGGCTGGCAGGGTACACTGGAACGCATGGGTGGCGGAACTCTCTCAACTGGAGTGCGCAAGAAGGTTGCCTCAGCGTCCACAGGACGCACAACCGAGTGTGTGGTTGGTTGTAGGCAAGAGGCTGGTGCAGCAGCAACCTTCTCCGCACGAAAGTCCTGCATCAGAGACGTTAATTGTGACTGCATGTTCTGCAGCAAAGACCACTTGGGGTCTGCAGGAGCAGGTGCGGCGACAGACGGTGTAACTGTCTGCGGCGGTACCGCTTTGCCTCTCTTAGGAGGTGAGCAGTCATCGGAAGACTGCAGCGAGTCCGAACTGACCCAGTGGCTACAACTGGGCCGTTGGACTTGCGCGGAAGGGACCGACTTGCGCTTAAGCGGTCGTGAGACCTTGGTCCATGGTTTCTTGCGAGAAACCTCTTCCACAGACGAGGAATAAATGGGCTCTCTCGTCTTTGTGTGGGTGGGGCAATCTTGGGTAGATACGCCCGAAACCACGGAGGGCACGTCTGTTCGCTGATTAAAGCCTCTCGAACCCATTGGTCGTACGACATTGCTTCTCCCCTGGACTTGGGAGCTTGCAAGAGGTCCCGGACTAGGAGGACGACAGGCACGAACAGACGAACCCTCAAGCGCAACACTATCCACAACACTATCACTCACTTTATCACTTCCCACTGCACTTTTACACTTCAGCTCCTTGACGTCCGCCATGAGCTGGTTACGGTCACTAGCCAGGGACTCAACTCTCTCACGCATCATATCAGCCATCGAAGGTTCCTGAGTGCCAGAAGGGGGATTAGGAGCAACCACTACAGGGGAAGGAATAGGTTGTGGGGCATGAGGAGAGGAAAAATCAACAGAACGAGATGAACTTCTCCTGACTCTATCTCTCTCTAGCCTACGTGTATATTTTTGGAATTCGATAAAATCGAATTCCGAAAGCCCAACGCATTCCTCACATCGATCTTCCAATTGACAGGTTTTATCCCGACAATTGGAACAAACGGTGTGAGGATCGATAGAGGCCTTCGGAAGACGCCTTGAACAGTCCCTAGCATTACACTTCCTGAATTTTGGGACTTGAGAAGGGTCAGCCATTTTGAATTGGTCAAAGGGGAATTCAAAAACTATCCAAAGTCATCAACAAATAATCCGATATCAAAAAAAGAATGCAAGGATTTATTGAAGATAAAGCCTGCACAGCGAAAGCTCAAAACTAGAAAAGTGTACTTCACCAAATAGTTGTGAAAACAAATCCAGTTAGCAACAGCGAATTAGTAGGTCTTGCCGGTAGCACGACAGAGAGAAAATTGAGTTCTTTGTTTACAATGAGTACTGGGTACTTGGACGACAGATGGCGCTGTTGAAGTACACCCCCTACCTGCATAGCGATCGCTGGCGGATTTTTTCCGTAGAGTTTTCTGTCGAGCAGCAGAGCTGCAGCTATTATAATCACCGGCTAAGTTAAATATTGAAAAAAGGCTTTTTTAAATCTGTTTACCTTCATCTTTCCTTCTGGCCCTTCCAACTCCACCTCCTCATTCAGTCTAAAACTCCAGACCAATGTCTTGATGGGTAACACGGTGGTTATCGTCCAGGTGTCGTCCTTGACTTCTACTTTCATCGTTGGCTTGGCCCTCGATGCTATCTTGCGGAATAGGAACCCGACGCCTGCAAGAGAGAAAGTAACGTTGCTATTAAATCGGGTTGTTGTGGCCTGATTAGTAACGTCTCTGCCTGGTGATTGCCAGTCGAGATTTGAGTCCTGCTCAGACTCATTAGTACCTTTGGTGTCTGCAAGCTTACCATCCTTGTGAGCTAAGGATAGGGGGTTTGGAGGAACCTATTGGTCCATCTACTGAGTCATCAGCAGCCATTGCCTGGCCTTCCTTGGTCCAAGCTTGGGTGGAGAGGGGGCTTGGGCGTTAATCTTATATGGTCAATCTCTAGGGCATAGTCCCTTGCCTCTGCCATTCATGAGTAACCTTTAAACCTTTAAATGATGAATGATTCTAAAGAGCATATGACTAAACCAGGAAAATATACAAAATTAATGTATGCTGACTTAATCTGTCTTAGGATTTTAATATTTTATTATGGGCGTTACGAACTAAAGCTGAGATGCAACAAGTTTAGGAGTGCCACAGTTAAGAAATACATGATAGAAAAATGAAAGAAAGACAGCAGGAATGGAAGTAAAGCAGATGAATAGAAGTAAAGTAGATAATTATAAAATGAATGTAGCTAGGGCCTAAAGGAACGGTACACAAGAGTCCTTAGCAATAGCTACGGTGCTATCGTATTGCAAGACATTCTATTTGACAGCGCCAAACACCTAATCCTTCTACCTTTCATCCAGACTTTAATCAAACACGTTACAGGTAAATGAGTGGGCTACTTGCCGGCACTCGGCACCTGTCATTAATTGCCCCGATAACAAACTCGACGGCCTTCCCAACTCCACGGAAGAAATCCCCTATTTTAAAGGACAAAAAGATTGAATGCTCGTTTGGAACAACTTGCTCTCAAAGACGAAAATAGGAGTATATCTTTAACAGAGGTCAACTTACCCACTTTAACCAAGACTTCCTCAAAATTGTCATCTCTATCATGAGCGTAGGTTCCTGCAAACTCGACCATGACGCTAAACTCTGTGGGGAAAAAATTAAAATAAGAAAATTGTTCTTTTACTTGGATTGATAAAGTTCTTGGTCCAAATTAATTCTAGCAATGGATCAACTAGACAATCCATGCCTAAGGTATTGTGATGTTATTAAATTCCGTTAGCCTATCTGCCTACTGTATACCGTTGCTCTATTATTATTATTACAGTATTATTATTATTACTAGCCAAGCTACAACCCTAGTTTGAAAAGCAAGATGCTATAAGCCCAAGGGCTCCAATAGGGAAAAATAGCCCAGTGAGGAAAGGAAATAAGGAAATAAATAAATGATGGGAATAAATCAACAATAAATCATTCTAAAAAGAGTAACAATGTCAAAACAGATAACGGATTTTGAGCGAAGCGAAAAATCTACTTTTGGGTGAGATAGCCATGTCGTCCTGTAGTCATATAGGCTATACCCTTAGGAAGCTACTGAAGGAACCTTCCATCAGGACGACATGACTTGAGCCCAAAAATGTCCTATATAAACTATTAACAACGTCAAAAACAGATATGTCATATATAAACTATAAAAAGACTCATGTCAGCCTGGTCAACATAAAAACATTTGCTCTAGAGGAAACGCCGACCACAGAGACGAACTAGACTTATACTTCAATAGCTACAAAAGTCAATGAACTCAAGGCAATCTATGAGTATTCAAAACTAATATCAAAGTCCTTTGAGCTGTTTCAGACTTGTATAGTACTTGTTACCTATACATGTACTAATATTATTAGAGTGAATGTATTATTTATCACCTAGTTTTATAACCTTTTAAGCTAATTACATAATAGAATAACAATAAACAGGAACTATAAATGATAAATATGAAAACATTAATAATTATAATAACAATAATAATAAAGAGCTGCCAACCCCAATGTGAATGTGCTTTCACCACCACGCCCCACTGCCAAACAACGAATTTTGAGCGAAGCGAAAAATCTATTTTTGGGTGAGATAGCCATGTCGTCCTGATGTCATATATACCCTTAAAAAGCTGCTGAAGGAACCTTCCATCAGGACGACATGGCTTGAGCCCAAACATAGTTGTTAGCAGACGAGGATTACTCGATAGGGATGAAGCCTTGCCCTGCAAATTGTCCGATAAGGTCGGGTGTAACTTCATGCCACTTTCGTCTCCCACCCAAAGGTAGTAAAAGGTCAGGGTTTACAGAAGGCAAAAGCTCCCTGGTCAGGAAAGGAAAAGGAGTCATAATTGCAGGTTTAGGCTGGGTCAGGCTGTACTGGGGATGTTAGAGGATGCATGAACTCTAAAGATTCCTGGGGCACAACATTCCAACCCCGGGGGAGACTTTTATCATTCTGGCTATTAGTTGATCTTCAATCACATGAGTATTGCTTTCAAGTCTGGTGCAGATAGAAATAACCTCTCCATTAACCCTTTTTACCCCCAAAGGACATACTGGTACATTTCACAAAACTCATCCCTTTACCCCCATGGACGTACCGGTACGTCCTTGCCAAAAATTGCTATTTAAATTTTTTTTGTATATTTTTTATAATTTTTTGAGAAACTTCAGGCATTTTCCAAGAGAATGAGACCAACCTGGCCTCTCTATGATGAAAATTAAGGCTGTTAGAGCAATTTAAAAAAATATACTCCAAAATGTGCTTGAAAAAAAAATAACCCCTGGGGGTTAAGGGTTGGAAAGTTCCAAATAGCCTGGGGGTAAAAGGGTTAAAGAATCGTATTTCATTGATATTATGCTTCGACATGGAAGTTGCGGTGGCCTGTTGGTAACGTCCTTGCCTGGTAATCGCCAGACTAGGGTTTGAGTCCTGCTCAAACTCGTTAGTTCCTTTGGTCGGTGAAACCTCACCATCTTTGCAAGCTAAGGACAGCGGATTTGGGGGAGCTTATAGATCTACCCGTCTAGTCATCAGCAGTCACTGCTTGGCCCTCCCTGGTCCTACCTTGGGTGGAGAGGGAACTTGGGTGCTGATCATATGCATATATGATCAGTCTCTAGGGCATTGTCCTGCTTGCTAGGAGAATATCACTGTCCCTTGCCACTGCCATTCATGAGTACCCTTTAAACTTTTTAAATCAGAATAAAAAGTAAAACGAACTAAAAAGGCTGGTTCTGTAGTGTCAGCTGCAGAGATAATCTACTTTTCACTTTTACAATGAGGTTTAAAATCTTGGCTATTTGCCCACAGCATATTTCATCAACATGGATAAGGTCAAGCAATCCTATCTAGGTCCCGCGCCAGTCCATCCTCGACTACCCCTACGTTAGGTTAGGCCACTCTCAAATATCAAGAATGAAATAGGCTTACACACCAAGACAAATAGTGGTAAGCAAACTTGCTACCCCTGACAGTAACAGTTCAAAGCCCTTACGACCTTAACTTATTGCAAAATAACTCGTACAATCGTAGCGGGGACTTACATAAATACACTAAACTGATCATACTCCTTCACATGTCTAATTTTCAATGCTCAGTATCCTAACAGTGTCATGAACAGTAGTTACCTTCAGGTTAGCCATTCTGTATAACATAGGGCTCAGGAGTTTAAGGTTTTGATGGCCACTCATGAATGGCAGAGGCAAGAGACAGTAACATTACCCTAGGAAGCAGGACAATGCCCTAGAGGCTGGCCATTTTATATTTATTTATTTATTTATTTATTTATATATATATACAGTATATATATATATATATATATATATATATATATATATATATATATATATATAAAACATCAATATAGCAAAGATTTTAGTATTTTAGGATGACAAGTGTCCCCCCAGTCGACAAAAGTAGGGGTAGGCCTAACCTTAATGCATCCATTGCACAGAGTAACAATGTGAGTACCCTCTAAGCCTCGATAAACTTATAGACAATCATTGAAAAGTTACTCTCCCTTAATTGTTATAGATAAACTGATAAGATAAACATGCTAAACACTTATATATCTCTTGGGAAAACAATGATATCAGTAACTGTGTGACAAAACTCTCTGGGGAATGTATTCATATGATAACATAACGGATTTTGAGCGAAGCGAAAAATATATTTTTGGGTGAGGCAGCCATGTCGTCGTGATGGAAGTTCCTTCAAAGGTAGCTTCCTAGGTATATTTGACTACTGTAGTCAAATATACCTAGGAAGCTACCTTTGAAGGAACTTCCATCACGACGACATGGCCTGAGCCCAAAAAACCAATTGTATAATTCATAAATGATCCTTGCAAGTGTAAATGAGGTTTTTAAAGGTTTTCCTGTTGTATTTTTAAAATTATGGGTGATTTGCATGACGATAACTGTATAAAACATATTTTTCTATTAAAATAGATGCCTGACATATAAGAAAACCGATAAAAATCATATTAATATAGGAAACAAAACACAGGGCTATATGACCTTGGCCTAGGATTCACAACCTAACCTAACCTAATGCTTTGTCCTTGCATAAGAACTTATAATAGGGTAAAATTGCTTTAAAAACAAAAAATTCTTATAAATAGAAAATGTTCCGAATGTATTTTACTAGTTATAGGCAATTTTTATAACAGTATAATTAGAAGAAAGCATTTTTTTTTTTAAGTTATAAAGATACATTATAGCTATAGGTCTACTGTTCTATACAAGAATAACCAATATTCAATGTTTTTTTATCTAAATCTTTGAAAGCTTCTTACAATATATATGTCTACTTTTCACAAGTCATTTTAAATACAATTATTCTAAATTAAATAACTCAAATAAGACTCACTTGCACACACAACTTGACAGATTCACAAGGCCACGTGTATTGTCACTAGACTGAGCCTGACAGACTGACAGCAGGGTTGCCAGTTTGGCCTTTTTTCAGGCCTAAAAAATCCAATTTGGCCTTTTTAAAAAATGGGTTGGGCCTTAGTAATATGAAAAAAGGGCGGTCCTTAATTACTATATATTTGTCCTTTTTCTACTAATGGGTTGGCCTTTTGAAGCTTCTGTTCATTAAAAGTTGGCCTTTTCTCATTTAGAAAACCTGGCAACCCTGACTGACAGTGACTTTGGAAGGAACGATGCACATGGCTAGTTCCTTTGAATTCATTCCCAGCAATCATATATTGCGTTTGTTCGTTTGTTTGTTTGCGTATCTGAAAAAGGGGGGGGGGCTAGGGGGGGGTTAAAACAAAACATATTAAATGGCTGTCTTTGTGGGGTTAAAAGTTTGTCCCTCATATTACGTTCATGGAATTACCCCCAGAATTTACCTCAAATTTAGGGAAATTACCTTAAATACTAAAAAAAAAATCAGAAAACGCAAAAATAAATATATTATAAATAAGAAAAAATCCCTATTTAGAGAAAAATATGACAAACAAATTCTATATACACAGTGTTACTCTATAATCAAAAGATAACAATGAAAAATATAATAAAATATTAAAATTACCTTGAAAATACCGTCTAGAAATTTCCCTAAATCAACTAAAATTACTCAATCTGGGGTATTTACCTTGAAAATGTGAGCCCTGGTTAGAGAGAGAGAGAGAGAGAGAGAGAGAGAGAGAGAGAGAGAGAGAGAGAGTGTGTGTGTGTGTCTCAGTATTAGAAACCTCAATTTTCATTGAAGAATTTCAACTGTAATCTTTAATTATTGTTATTTTCGGTCAAATAAATCTTTTGATGAATATAAATATACATTTTTTTAAATACATTAAGTTTTATTATTCCATAACACAACTGATTTAGATATGACATAGGCAAGTAAATATGGTTAAAAATTATAATTAGTGAAGACCTATGTAAGAAAACAGGCCTATTTTTTCGGAATTAGTGTAGGCCTATGTAAGAAATTATTGTTTACGGGAAGTAAAAAAATATAAACAAAGGACAAAAAACTCTATAAATATATATAAAACAGAATTATGCCTTAAATTATACAAAAATTACTATGGAAAAATGGAAACCAGTAATATACAACAAACAAAAAAAGGAAAAATATGAGAAAAGGCAGAGAAATCTAAAACAAATATTTATAAACTAATAGCGATTATAACTGACTTTACCCCCCCCCCCCAAAAAAAAAAAACAAGAGAAAAATAATCTATTCCTTTTTATTCAAAGGTCAAGAAACAAATAAATTTATTAGAATCTCACAAAATTCGACATTTATAAATCGCAAATTGAATTCTCATCGTGGTGATGCACAAATTCACGCTTGGAGGCATCTGGCAACGTGTCATTACGTATTGCCATATCATGAGTTTCATTTTTTTTATTAAGGTGTTTTTTTGCGAATTAAATGATTTCTTTTATATATTATTGCAAATGTTGCATGTCATGGATGTAAGATGTACTAGAGGAAGAGAAAGAGAGAGGAATAATCCAGGAAGAACTATAAATAGGCGATAAAAAAGAGAAAAGTATTGGAAAGTCACCGAACCATTCCACTCAACAATACGAACAAGCCATAATTCTTAAGAGAACTATTAAGACGCCACAGCCTATAATACGCCCACACGCCCACGAGCTTCGTACAAGAGAGAGAGAGAGAGAGAGAGAGAGAGAGAGAGAGAGAGAGAGAGAGAGAGAGAGATAGCATCGTCTGCTATATAAGCATTTCTTCTTCTTTTGTTTTTATTAGGTGACCTCCTTGCAAAAATAATGGCTGTCATACAAGGCAGTAAATTTTTTTTCCTTCTTGCGCTGTTTTCTCCGGTATAAATAATGACAGGGTACGGATAAAAACAAGTAAATTGATAAATAGAAGGTCTGGAGATTTCTCGAGTACACACACACACACACACACACACACACACACACATATATATATATATATATATATATATATATATATATATATATATATATATATATATATGCTTATACATTGTCTTATCACCATAACTATTATTAGTTGCTAAGCTACAACCCTAGTTGGAAAAGCAGGATGCTATAAGCCCCAGGGCTCCAACAGGGAAAATAGCCCAGTGAGGAAAGGAAAAGGGGGAAAATAAAATATCAAAAAAAGTAACATCACTAAAATAAATATTTTATATAAAAACTATAAAAAACTGTAACAATATAAAAGGAAGAGAAATAAGATAGAATAGTGTGTCCGAGTGTACCCTCAAGCAAGAAACTCTAAAGCAAGACAGTAGAAGAAGACTATGGTACAGAGGCTATGGCACTACCTAAGCCTAGAGAACAATGGTTTGATTTTGGAGTGTCCTTCTCAAAGAAGAACTGCTTACCATAGCTAGAGTCTCTTCTACCCTTACCAAGAGGAAAGTGGTCACTGAACAATTACAGTGTAGTAGTTAACCCCTTGGGAGAAGAAGAATTGTTTGGTAATTTCAGTGTTGTCAGGTGTATGAGAACAGAGGAAAATATGTAAGGAATAGGCCACACTACTCGGTGTATTTGTAGGCAAAGGGAAAGGGAACCGTAACCAGAGAGAAGGATCAAATGTAGTACTGTCTGGCAAGTCAAAGGACCCAGTAACTCTCTCCTGAAGGATCAATATTAAGGAAATGTTAAAACTATGTGAATCACAATGGACTGAGGAAAATGAGAACTATAAATCAGATAATAAGAGATTAATTAATAGTAGAGGGAAATTCAAAATAAAAATTCATTTCTGGTTTGAAAAGATTTTTTCTAGGAAACAGATTAATTAAAGATATGACATAATTGCAAAACGGGGAAAAATACTATATCTATCTATATATATATATATATATATATATATATATATATATATATATATTAGTTATATACATATGTGGATTGTGTATATACATAATACACTTATCTACTGTATGTGTGTGCAAAATACACACATATATATATATAGTATAAGTGTGTATATATACATAATTCTCTCTCTCTCTCTCTCTCTCTCTCTCTCTCTCTCTCTCTCTCTCTCTCTCTCTATATATATATATATATATATATATATATATATATATATATATATATATATATATATTAGTATTACTTGCTAATCTCCAACTCTAGTTGGAAAAGCAGGATGCTATAAGCCCGCAGGTGGCTAGGTATATTAGTTATCGAGTCTTTTATATAGTTATATAGTTATGTGTGTAATAAGTCTTTTATATGGTTTTATGTTCCTCGATTGGTTGATTTTAAAGCTAGTTGATCAGTTCATGAAAGTGTATCTTCCTAACTATGTACTTAGGATGATTTTTATTAATTTTTACATATGATAATTGCAGATAGGCTGAAGATGACATAAGTTATGTCGAAAGCTCCCGAATATAGAAGATGATAGCAGCATTGACTATTTTATTCCTACTTAAGATGTATAGAAGTAGTTTTCACGAATTTAGATTGGGAAAATGTAGGAATTGCTTTTATTGCGGAATACTTCAACCACTTAAGGTTAGCAGATGACATAGTTGTGTTTAGTGAATCATTGGAGGAATTACAAAATATGATAGAAGATTTGAATAGAGAAAGCAGAAATGTAGGACTGAGAATAAATATAAGTAAAACTAAGATAATGTTCAATGCAAATACAAAGACAATAAATAAGTGTTATGGAAGAACCTCTAGAGATTGTTAATGAATATACCTTTTAGGCCAGACAGTAAGTGTTTCCCCAGGACAGGAGACCAAAATTAAAAGAATAAGCCTGGGATGGAGAGCATTTGGTAAAGAAAATGAGATTATGAAAATTAAATTGCCACAGTCTCTAAAAAGAAAAGTATTTAATCAGATGGTCCTACCAGTATTAACTTATGTATCAGAAACTTGCAGCCTTACTAAAGCCTTAGAATATAAATTAG
>NC_090749.1:101273783-101278783 GCF_036898095.1 Palaemon carinicauda
CATTCCAGAAATTCCTCAAAAACACCTATTTATTCCAAAAGTTTTAAAAAACATCTTTTTATTCCAGAAATTCTCCAAAAAACTTCTATACAGTCCAGAAACTCTCCCCCTCTAAATAAACAGCCTCTTCAAACCGTTCTCTCTATAAACCACCTCTTCAAACCATTCTCTCTATAAACCACCTCTTCAAACCGTTCTCTCTATAAACAGCCTCTTTAAACTTATCTCTGTAAACAGCTTCTTTAAACCGTTCTCCTCTTCCATAGGTCTGTGTAAGCCACCTCTCAAACTGATCTCTCTATAAACAGCCTCTTCAAACCGCTCTTCTCCACCATAGGTCTGTGTGAATCACCTCTCAAACCATTCTCTCTATAAACAGCCTCTTCAAACCGTTCTCTCTATAAACAGACTTTTCAAACTGTTCTCAACAGCCTCTTCAAGCTGTTCTCTCTATAAACAGCCCCTTCAAACCATTCTCCTCTGCATAGGACTGTGTAAACCACCTCTCAAACCGTTCTCTCTATAAACAGCCTCTTCAAACTGTTCTCAACAGACTCTTCAAACCGTTCTCTCTATAAACAGCCTCTTCAAACCATTCTCCTCCGCCATAGGACTGTGTAAACCACCTCTCAAACCGTTCTCTCTATAAACAGCCTCTTCAAACTGTTCTCAACAGACTCTTCAAACCGTTCTCTCTATAAACAGCCTCTTCAAACTGTTCTCAACAGACTCTTCAAACCGTTCTCTCTATAAACAGCCTCTTCAAACCGTTCTCTCTCCCTCCCTTTAAAGGTCTGTGCGTGTGGCCGTACTCGAGGTGTGGAGAGAGCTGTTTCTTCATCCAGTCGAACAAGAGACTAAACTGGAAAGCGGCCAGGGATTACTGTAGGTCCATCCAGGGGGACTTGGCCGCGCCCGCGTCCTTCGACGATCTGAGGAACTTCATCGGCAATCAGAGGCGTGAGTTTTAATTCCAGGGTTGTATGGGTGGGTGGATGGATGTATACATGCAGTGCAGTATATGTATAAGTATGTATGTATATATACATATGTATTATAGGTACATAAGGAAAAGATCATTTTCCATTTCGTGCATATAATATATATTTTATGCTCATCACGTGTCAGCTTTCTTGATTTTATCACATACACACATACACACACACACACATATATGTGTATATATATATATATATATATATATATATATATATATATATATATATATATATATATGTGTGTGTGTGTGTGTGTGTGTGTGTGTATAAAGCAAGGTTTAATCAGTATCAACAAAGGCAAATTGTATACAAAACTGTACATTTCAAATCATTGCACTCAACACTGAAAACACAAAATACACTTATATAAATACTTCCTTATCAGCTACAGGACCGAAATCTACCCAGAAAACAAAAAAGGTTACTTATTAACCTGTAAAGTAATAATCTAACCTTAATATTACCACAAACTTCATAAAATTGTTCTATGTCTTCTTCCAGTGAGCCGAGCTTACTCCTACTGGCTAGGTGCCTCCGACATAGACATAGAAGGCGTCTGGACCTGGGTGAACGGCCAGCCGCTCTCGCAGAACTCCACCCTGTGGGCTCTGGACAGCCCTGGCGTGAACATCCTCTCAAATTGCCTGTCGTTCAAGCCAAATAATCGGTACGAGATCTTCGCCACGGACGAGGAATGCAGGATTAGTCGATACTTCATATGCGAGCAAGAGAGGCTAGTTTGAGGGCCAATGAACATGTCAAAATTGCCTTTTTTTTCTAAAGAGGCTGACAAGGTTCTGAGAGCTGGGTTCTGTTCAAGGGGAAAGTATTTGTTGTGATAATTGAGATCTTCGACACGAACGAGGAATGCAGGATTAGCCGTTACTTCATATGCGAGCAAGAGAGGCTAGTTTGAGGGCCAATGAACATGTCAAAATTGCCTTTTTTTATCTGAAGAAGCTCACAAGGTTCTGAGAGCTGGGTTCTGTTAAAGGGGAAAGTATTTGTTGTGATAATTGAGATCTTCGACACGAACGAGGAATGCAGGATTAGCCGTTACTTCATATGTGAGCAAGAGAGGCTAGATTGATTGTCTGAGGGCCAATGAACATGTCAAAATTGCCTTTTTTTCTTAAGAGGCTCAGAAGGTTCTGAGAGCTGGGTTCTGTTCAAGGGGAAAGTATTTGTTGTGATAATTGAGATCTTCGCCACGAACGAGGAATGTAGGATTACCCGTTACTTCATATGCGAGCAAGAGAGGCTTGTTTGAGGGCCAATGAACATGTCAAAATTGCCTTTTTATTCTGAAAAGACTGACAAGGTTCTGAGAGCTGGGTTCTGTTCAAGGGGGAATGTACCTGTTGTGATAATTTTATGTAGATTAGTTTAATTTATTTGTTAACTTATTCCTTTGTTTTAAGTTTATGCAATTTAGTATAGTTTATCTATTGTTTAATTGATTTCTAAGTTAAGATCTCAGTGCAGGGCAAACTCAACTTTGAGTCTTGTTCATGGAAGAGGGTTTAAATCTGATTAGAGAAAAAGGCTTTTTTTCTTGCAACAATTTTTGTATGAAGACTTTTAAGACTTCATCTTACCTCCCAAATATATATGAAAGATAATTGTAGACTCATCTTTGCAGCCAACCAAGGCAGAATCTTTTTTTACATTTCATGCAAAGTCTTTTCCCAACTGATCTTCTTGCACAATGTACTCAATGTACTTTTTATGCAATGTACTCATCATGAAATGCTACGCATTTTTTTTTCTTTGTGGATTAATACAAAGTACAAGTTAGAGATTAGACTTAAGATGAAAATTAACCCAACTTTTGTTAATATCTCACCCATAACTATTGCAGTTTTCCAGTCTGTGGTCATAAATGAATTTTGTTGAATATTGTTTACCAAGTTTTTGTTATGTTATTTATTATGATAAAACAATAAAATAGTTTATCAAACATGGTTTTATTTACTGTCAACAAGGGTGTTCGTTCATGCCGCAAGAGTTGCTAAATATTAATAAGATTAACATTATAATGAATCATAAAATTCTATCAGTGAGAGCAAAAGCGCATAGGATTCGAATAACATAGG
Organism: Palaemon carinicauda; assembly: GCF_036898095.1. Lineage (NCBI taxonomy): Eukaryota > Metazoa > Arthropoda > Malacostraca > Decapoda > Palaemonidae > Palaemon > Palaemon carinicauda. The sequence goes on from NC_090749.1 coordinate 101,276,878, forward strand.
TACCCCTAAATTAACGTTTTCTTTAAAGAGATTATCTCCGTTTTCTTTTAACGATATCTCCTTGGTGTTGTTTCGACTGTATTAATCCCACTGTATAGCAGGGTCAGTCGCCCAAGTCAATTTTCTCCACCTATTTCTGTCCCTCCCATCTTTTCCCACCTCACCACATAAATGACTTAACTCTTTTGATTAGTGCTATCACCTCTCTTCTTATATCTTGACTCTACCAGTCTACCTCATATCCAGTAGTGACATTCCAACACTCCAGCTTACCATACTCATCTTGGTTCGCTCCTTAAGTAACTGCTCTTTCTTCTTAAATCATCAATTTGAGTCGTTTTTTTCTTGTTTAACATAACTCCGGTTATTTCTCTCCATTATCTCTGTCTTAACAAAATTTGCCTTCAATCCTTGCCTTCCTGAGTCTCTAAGGGGTCCTTTTAATGCTATAAAAACCTTACTGTTCTTCAGTGTCTGCCACAATGGCTAAATCATCAGCTAACACTAGATTAGAGTGAATGACAGAGGCAATGGACAGTGACATTGCCCTAGCAAGCAGGACAATGGCCAAAAGACTGACCATAATATACATGATCATTGCTCAAGCCTCCTCTCCACCCAAGCTAGGGACAGGGAAGGCCAGGCGGTGGCTGCTGATAACTAAGCAAGTAGAGCTGTAGGCTCCCTGAACCCCAATCCCTAGCTCAAAAGGATGGTGAGGCTACAGCGACCAAAATAAATATATATATAGAGTTTGAGCTGATCATCGCTCAAGGCTCCTCTCCACCCAAGCTAGGGACAGGGAAGGCTAGGTAGTGGCTGCTGATGACTCAGCAAGTAGATCTATAAGCTCCCCCAACCCCCATCCTTAGCTCAAAAGGATGGTGAGGCTGCAGCGACCAAAATAACTATAGAGTTTGATCTGGATTCGAACCCCAGTCTGGCAATGCAAAATTCTACTAATATTCTGTCTGTACAGTGGTTCCTAACCCCTCATACATCATTACTGCCCTTACCAACTGGCCCAGTACTCTATCTTAAACACTTATAGACTAAGCCTTCTTAATAACCTGGCTTATACCTTTTCAAAATCACTGAAACACATGTATACTTGCCTATTTCCCTCTGGACACTTCTCTTGGACTAGTCCTACCATAAAGATAGCATCCACTGTGCTCTTTCCTTTCATAACACCAAACTGCTCCTCATGTAAACCTATATATATATATATATATATATATATATATATATATATATATATATATATATCAATTCCCTCAACCTTCACTCTACTATTCTCTCTAGTATGTTGTGAAGGCCTAGGGCTCCAAAGGTCTTATTATTATTATTATTATTATTATCTAAGCTACAACCCTAGTTGGAAAAGCAGAATGCTATAAGCCCAAGGGCTCCAACAGGGAAAAATAGCCCCGTGAGGAAAACAAATAAGGAAATAAATAAACTACAAGAGAATTAATGAACAAATTGAAATATTTTAAGAACAGCAACAACATTAAAATAGACCTATATATATATCAATTCTCTCAACCTTCCCTCTACTGTTCTTTCTAGTATTTTGTGTAGGCCTAGGGCTACAAAAGTCGTATTATTATTATTATTATTATTATTATTATTATTATTATTATCAGAATGCTATAAGACCAAGGGCTCCAACAGGGAAAATATAGCCCAGTGAGGAAAACAAATAAGGAAATAAATAAACTACAAGAGAATTAATGAACAAATTGAAATATTTTAAGAACAGCAACAACATTAAAATAGATTTTTCATACACAGTATAAACTATAAAAACTTAAAACAAGAAAAGAAGGAATAGTGTGCCCGAGTGTACCCTCAAGCAAGAGAACTCTACCCTCAAGACAGTGGATGAGAAGGCATTTATAAA
>NC_090749.1:101293783-101301283 GCF_036898095.1 Palaemon carinicauda
AATAATAATAATAATAATAATAATAATAATAAAAATAATAATAATAAAAATAATAAAAATAATAATAACAGCACTAATAATAATAATAATAATAATAATAATAATAAAAATAATAATAATAAAAATAATAAAAATAATAACAGCACTAATAATAATAATAATAATAATGAAAATAATAATAACAGCACTAATAATAATAATAATAATAATAAATAATAATAATAATATTAATAAAACTAAATAATAATAATAATAATAATAATAATAATAATAATAATAATAATAATAATAATAATGAGGAAAGAATTGATAGTTTAAAGGTTTAAAGGCCACTCATGAATGGCAGAGGCAAGGGACAGTGACATTGCCCTAGCAATCAGGACAATGCCCTAGAGACTGACCATATATACATATGATCAGCAACCATGGCACCCTCTCCACCCAAGCTAGGACCAAGGCGATCAAGGTAATGGCTGTTGATGACTCAGTAGAAAGACCTGTAGGCTCCCCAAAAGCAAGGATGGTGAGGTTGCAGCAACCAAAGGAACTAACTGTCTGGCGATCACCAGTCAGGGACGTTACCACGTCGGCCACCACAACCCTAGTACCAAATTGAAGGTTAAAAGATGACTGGTTTCAGCTCCAGTTTTATCAGGATAGATGCTCGCCAGAACGTCAGTTGTGGTGCCCAACCACAGCAGTGGCCTCCCCAGCAAACAGGTTAAACACACGGTCCCGGGCTGGGATCGATCTGCTGATACGCGAATGCTAGGCGAACACGCTACCACTGTACTAGCCAGCAACGCTTTCCATCTCAAATTCTTCCCTTTCCAGACTGGGGTTCTAGTTCCACTCAAACTCGTTAGTTCATTTGGACGCTGCAACCTCACCATCCTTGTGAACTACAGATTGGGGATTTGGAGGAGCCTATAGGTCTATCTGCTGAGTCATCAGCAGCCATTGCCTGGCCTTCCCTCGTCTAGCTTAGGTGGAGAAGGGGCTTAGGAGCTGATTATATGAATATATGGTCAGTCTCTATGGCACTGTCCTACTCGATAGGGCAATGTCACTGTCCCTTGCATCTGCCATTCACGAGTGGTCTTTAAACCTCTATACTTTCCTCATTTTCATAGAATTCGGGTTTCCTGAACAAGTGGTCATGCATTGTGAATAATGACCTAATGGTTTTGAACTGTACAGAGAAGTTTTATGCCGTCAAATGCTGTTTATTAAACAGTTGTTACAACAGTTACAACAGTTAAACAGTTACCTACAACAAATGTAGCATACGTCAAAGAAAGGTCCACTGACTTAGCAAATTTCTGAAAAAACTGACCTAATAGTTCTGAACTGTACAGAGAAGTTTTATGCTCTCAAATGATGTTTATTAAACAGTTATTACAACAGTTACAACAGTTGTAGATAACTATTTACATCAAAGAAAGGTCCAATGATTTAGCAAGTTTCTTAAAAATACTGACATAATAGTTCTGAACAGCTCAGAGATCAGATTGCAGAATCACAAGACACAAGATGATGATGATGCTGATGTTCATGTTCTGATCACTGACCAACACAGCAATTACATTGCTTGATTGTACAATATATCTGGATGAAAGCGACGTCCAAAACATTCGACATGGCCTTCAAAAAGTGCTGATCATGCAGTATCAAATGCTATGGCTTTGAACGGTCGTTTTATTGAATGAAAATTTTTATCATGTGAGCTTCGAATATTCATGGGGAACTAAGCGTTTGTCTGTTTTGATTCTACGGAGTGTACGGCAAGATGATGATGATGATGATGATGATGATGATGATAATAATATTAATAATAATAATAATCATAATAATAATAATAATAATAATAATTATTATTATTATTATTATATTAATAATAATAATAATAATCATTATTATTATAACAATAATAATAATCATAATAATAATAATAATAATAATAATAATAATAACAACCACACCAACAACAACATCAATAATAATAATAATAATAATAATAATAATGATGATGATGATGATGATAATAATATTAATAATAATCATAATAATAATAATAATTATTATTATTATTATTATATTAATAATAATAATAATTATTATTATAACAATAATAATAATCATAATAATAATAATAATAATAATAATAATAACAACCACACCAACAACAACATCAATAATAATAATAATAATAATAAAAGCAATAATAATAATGATAATAATAATAATAATAATAATAATAATGATAACAACATATATTGTTTGCTATGATTTTATTAAGAAATATATTGTTTACCATGATTTCATTAATAAATATATTGTTCACTATGATTTTATTAAGAAATATATTGTTTGCTATGATTTTATTAAATATATTATTTACTATGATTTTATTAAGAAATATATTGTTTGCTATGATTTTATTAAATATATTATTTACTATGATTTTATTAAGAAATATATCGTTTACTATGATTTTATTAAGAAATATATTGTTTCCTATGATTTTATTATGAAATATATTGTTTCCTATGATTTTATTAAGAAATATATTGTTGACTATGATTTTATTAAGAAATATATCGTTTACTATGATTTTATTACGAAATATATTGTTTATGATTTTATTAAGAAATATATTGTTTATGATTTTATTAAGAAATATATTGTTTACTATAATTTTATTAAGAAATATATTTACTATGATGCTTTACTATAATATAAATATCATCTGTTATCATCATTTTGGAATATATTCACGAAGGATAATAATAGATTTATTTAATCTATTTCTTATAGGACTAACTAATTCTTTTCGCTGTCCTAGCCTTACCTCTGGTTACGGTTCATTTTCCCTTTGCCTACACAAACACCGAATAGTCTGGCCTATTCTAGCTATGGTCAGCAGCTCTTCTAGGAGGACACTCCAAAATCAAACCACTGTTCTCTAGTCTTGGGTAGTGCCATAGCCTCTGTACCATGGTCTTCCACTGTCTTAGGTTAGAGTTCTCTTGCTTGAGAGTACACTCGGGCACACTATTCTATCTCATTTTTCTTCCTCTTGTTTTTGTTAATTCTTTCAGTATATATAGGAGATATTTATTTCAATGATGTTACTGTTCTTAAAATGATAATATTTTTCCTTGTTTCCTTTCCTCACTGGGCTATTTTTTCCTATTGGAGCCCCCTGGGCCTACAGCATCCTGCTTTTCCATCTAGGATTGTAGCTTAGCAATGAATAATAATTAATAATATGTTATTATGCTTATTACAATGTGTTCCTTTCCTCACTGGGCTATTTTTCCCTATTGGAGCCCCCTAGCCTTATAGCATCCTGCTTTTCCATTTAGGGTTGTAGCTTAGCAATTAATAGTAATTAATATTGTTATTATACTTATTAGAATGTGTTCCTTTCCTCACTGGGCTATTTTTTCCCTATTGGAGCCCCCCTGTGCTTATAGCATCCTGCTTTTCCATTTAGGGTTGTAGCTTAGCAATTAATAGTAATTAATATTGTTATTATACTTATTAGAATGTGTTCCTTTCCTCACTGGGCTATTTTTTCCCTATTGGAGCCCCCCTGGGCTTATAGCATCCTGCTTTTCCATTTAGGGTTGTAGCTTAGCAATTAATAGTAATTAATATTGTTATTATACTTATTAGAATGTGTTCCTTTCCTCACTGGGCTATTTTTTCCCTATTGGAGCCCCCTGGGCTTATAGCATCCTGCTTTTCCATCTAGGGTTGTAGCTTAGCAATGAATAATAATTAATAATATTGTTATTATGCTTATAGGAATGTGTTCCTTTCCTCATTGGGCTATTTTTCCCTATTGGAGCCCCCTGGGCTTATAGCATCCTGCTTTTCCATCTAGGGTTGTAGCTTAGCAATGAATAATAATTAATAATATTGTTATTATGCTTATAGGAATGTGTTCCTTTCCTCATTGGGCTATTTTTTCCCTATTGGAGCCCCCTGGGCTTATAGCATCCTGCTTTTCCATCTAGGGTTTTAGCTTAGCAATAAATAATTATTAATATTATTATTATGCTTATAGGAATGTGTTCCTTTCCTCATTGGGCTATTTTTCCCTATTGGAGCCCCCTGGGCTTATAGCATCCTGCTTTTCCATCTAGGGTTTTAGCTTAGCAATGAATAATTAATAATATTATTATTATGCTTATAGGAATGTGTTCCTTTCCTCATTGGGCTATTTTTCCCTATTGGAGCCCCCTGGGCTTATAGCATCCTGCTTTTCCATTTAGGGTTGTAGCTTAGCAATTAATAGTAATTAATATTGTTATTATACTTATTAGAATGTGTTCCTTTCCTCACTGGGCTATTTTTTCCCTATTGGAGCCCCCTGGGCTTATAGCATCCTGCTTTTCCATCTAGGGTTTTAGCTTAGCAATAAATAATTATTAATATTATTATTATGCTTATAGGAATGTGTTCCTTTCCTCATTGGGCTATTTTTCCCTATTGGAGCCCCCTGGGCTTATAGCATCCTGCTTTTCCATCTAGGGTTTTAGCTTAGCAATAAATAATTATTAATATTATTATTATGCTTATAGGAATGTGTTCCTTTCCTCATTGGGCTATTTTTCCCTATTGGAGCCCCCTGGGCTTATAGCATCCTGCTTTTCCATCTATGGTTTTAGCTTAGCAATGAATAATTAATAATATTATTATTATGCTTATAGGAATGTGTTCCTTTCCTCATTGGGCTATTTTTCCCTATTGGAGCCCCCTGGGCTTATAGCATCCTGCTTTTCCATTTAGGGTTGTAGCTTAGCAATTAATAGTAATTAATATTGTTATTATACTTATTAGAATGTGTTCCTTTCCTCACTGGGCTATTTTTTCCCTATTGGAGCCCCCTGGGCTTATAGCATCCTGCTTTTCCATCTAGGGTTTTAGCTTAGCAATAAATAATTATTAATATTATTATTATGCTTATAGGAATGTGTTCCTTTCCTCATTGGGCTATTTTTCCCTATTGGAGCCCCCTGGGCTTATAGCATCCTGCTTTTCCATCTAGGGTTTTAGCTTAGCAATGAATAATTAATAATATTATTATTATGCTTATAGGAATGTGTTCCTTTCCTCATTGGGCTATTTTTCCCTATTGGAGCCCCCTGGGCTTATAGCATCCTGCTTTTCCATCTAGGGTTTTAGCTTAGCAATGAATAATTAATAATATTATTATTATGCTTATAGGAATGTGTTCCTTTCCTCATTGGGCTATTTTTCCCTATTGGAGCCCCCTGGGCTTATAGCATCCTGCTTTTCCATCTAGGGTTTTAGCTTAGCATTAAATAATTAATAATATTATTATTATGCTTATAGGAATGTGTTCCTTTCCTCATTGGGCTATTTTTCCCTATTGGAGCCCCCTGGGCTTATAGCATCCTGCTTTTCCATCTAGGGTTTTAGCTTAGCAATGAATAATTAATAATATTATTATTATGCTTATAGGAATGTGTTCCTTTCCTCATTGGGCTATTTTTCCCTATTGGAGCCCCCTGGGCTTATAGCATCCTGCTTTTCCATCTAGGGTTTTAGCTTAGCAATGAATAATTAATAATATTATTATTATGCTTATAGGAATGTGTTCCTTTCCTCATTGGGCTATTTTTCCCTATTGGAGCCCCCTGGGCTTATAGCATCCTGCTTTTCCATCTAGGGTTTTAGCTTAGCATTAAATAATTAATAATATTATTATTATGCTTATAGGAATGTGTTCCTTTCCTCATTGGGCTATTTTTCCCTATTGGAGCCCCCTGGGCTTATAGCATCCTGCTTTTCCATCTAGGGTTTTAGCTTAGCAATGAATAATTAATAATATTATTATTATGCTTATAGGAATGTGTTCCTTTCCTCATTGGGCTATTTTTCCCTATTGGAGCCCCCTGGGCTTATAGCATCCTGCTTTTCCATCTAGGGTTTTAGCTTAGCATTAAATAATTAATAATATTATTATTATGCTTATAGGAATGTGTTCCTTTCCTCATTGGGCTATTTTTCCCTATTGGAGCCCCCTGGGCTTATAGCATCCTGCTTTTCCATCTAGGGTTTTAGCTTAGCATTAAATAATTAATAATATTATTATTATGCTTATAGGAATGTGTTCCTTTCCTCATTGGGCTATTTTTCCCTATTGGAGCCCCCTGGGCTTATAGCATCCTGCTTTTCCATCTAGGGTTTTAGCTTAGCATTAAATAATTAATAATATTATTATTATGCTTATAGGAATGTGTTCCTTTCCTCATTGGGCTATTTTTCCCTATTGGAGCCCCCTGGGCTTATAGCATCCTGCTTTTCCATCTAGGGTTTTAGCTTAGCAATGAATAATTAATAATATTATTATTATGCTTATAGGAATGTGTTCCTTTCCTCATTGGGCTATTTTTCCCTATTGGAGCCCCCTGGGCTTATAGCATCCTGCTTTTCCATCTAGGGTTTTAGCTTAGCATTAAATAATTAATAATATTATTATTATGCTTATAGGAATGTGTTCCTTTGCTCATTGGGCTATTTTTCCCTATTGGAGCCCCCTGGGCTTATAGCATCCTGCTTTTCCATCTAGGGTTTTAGCTTAGCAATAAATAATTAATAATATTATTATTATGCTTATAGGAATGTGTTCCTTTCCTCATTGGGCTATTTTTCCCTATTGGAGCCCCCTGGGCTTATAGCATCCTGCTTTTCCATCTAGGGTTTTAGCTTAGCAATGAATAATTAATAATATTATTATTATGCTTATAGGAATGTGTTCCTTTCCTCATTGGGCTATTTTTCCCTATTGGAGCCCCCTGGGCTTATAGCATCCTGCTTTTCCATCTAGGGTTTTAGCTTAGCATTAAATAATTAATAATATTATTATTATGCTTATAGGAATGTGTTCCTTTGCTCATTGGGCTATTTTTCCCTATTGGAGCCCCCTGGGCTTATAGCATCCTGCTTTTCCATCTAGGGTTTTAGCTTAGCAATAAATAATTAATAATATTATTATTATGCTTATAGGAATGTGTTCCTTTGCTCATTGGGCTATTTTTCCCTATTGGAGCCCCCTGGGCTTATAGCATCCTGCTTTTCCATCTAGGGTTTTAGCTTAGCAATAAATAATTAATAATATTATTATTATGCCTATTAAAATGTGTTGTTTTCATTACTATATATGAAATAATGAAAGATAATATTTCGTGCCAAGATTAATACACTTAAGAGGAGTGACACGAGAAATCTATAGGAATTGTGAAACGAACCTTCTGTCACCATCTATTGGCGTCACAATCCAACCGTTAAAAAAACCTAGCGTGATATTAAACTCGCAACCGGAGAGAGAGAGAGAGAGAGAGAGAGAGAGAGAGAGAGAGAGAGAGAGAGAGAGAGAGAGAGAATCTTCCTCCACACGGTATAAGCCACTGATAGACTTCACTCTAGATCGGTGTGTTGTGGAGTGCGAACCTCAGAATATGG
>NC_090749.1:101303783-101321992 GCF_036898095.1 Palaemon carinicauda
ACCTTGGACACTCCTTCAGGTACGGTATTGGAGTAGCGTGGCTGGCAAAATTCCTAATGATATATTAGCCCCGTGTTGCAGACGAAACAGGATGATTTGGCTAATAGCCTAGCCCTGTAGGACTCTAGTCAGTATGTAGCCCTGTAATATATTTTTTCTTCTTTTTTTTTTATTAGCAGCTTTTTTTACCCGTCTCGAATTTTTTATTCAGTTGGAAATATAATTTGAAATATACCATTATTTGTATCTGCAGTTTGAAAATTGTTTGGCTAATAGCCTAGCCCTGTAGGCCTCTAGTCAGTATGTAGCCCTGTAGTATTTTTCTTCTTTTTTTTTAGCTGTTCTTTTTACCCGTCTCGAATTTTTTATTCGGTTGGAAAGATAATTTGAAATATGCCATTATTTGTGTCTGTTATGTAAAGTCTACAGTTTGAAAATTGTTTCGTATTCTTTAGCTAGCAGGTTGGTTATCCACTGTGAAGAAAATAAGAAAATAAACAATAATAAATGAATAAGAAGCATGTTAACTATGAAATGAGACTGTTCAACCTGTTCAACTGAAAGGTATTTGAAATATGTTTGAACTTCTAAAAGAAAAAAAGAAAAAAAAATTGAAATATGTTTGAACTTCTTAAAAAAAAAGAAAAAAAAAAAAAAAGTTTCACTGATATAATAATTCAGTTTAGGAAATCAAACAATAACATTCCAAAATTGTCCACAATCTCTTCTTAAATAAAATTTCACTGATATAACAACTCAATTTAGAAAATCAAATAGCATTCCAAAATTTTGGCCAGTCTCAAAAATTAAGCTTCTGGAATATAGTCTAATGTAAAGCCTTATGAAAAAAACTCTAAGACTTAGAATTAACTCAATATGCAGTATCATGTAAAGTATGGCATAGGAAGATCTGAATGTAAAGGATGGTCAGACTAATTAAAAAAAATCCTTTGACCACAAATAAATAATTCATTGACTAACCAGGACATTAATATTCACATCAGAGATAATCCCATTGTGCAATGACTGCAACCCTGAGGAAGAACCCTAGTTGATGGCTGAAACAGCTGTTGGTGAATATTAAACTGTATGATATGGGAGTTTTCATTCTACATTCAGTAGTAACTACACACACAGACACACATATATCTTCCATATATAATAATGAGAAAATCTCTTGCTATATATATATATATATATATATATATACATATATATACAAGTTTGCCGGACCAGGGTTCGACTCCCGGCCAGTCACAACCTCCTGTCTTTGTGTGATTTCGCCTGGGGTTCTGAACCCGAGGTCGTTAAGAGAATCCAGATATTAATGTATCAAAAATTTATGGCTTATATATATATATATATATATATATATATATATATATATATATATATATATACACATACAAGTTTGCAAGTTGCCGGACCAGGGTTCGACTCCCGGCCAGTCACAAGCTCCTGTCTTTGTGTGATTTCGCCTAGGGCTCTGATCCCAAGGTTGTTAAAAGAATCCAGACATTAATGTATCAAAAATATATGGCTTATTTAAAAAAAAAAATATATATATATATATATATATATATATATATATACTATATATATATATATATATATATATATATATAATCACAATGAAACGTGATGCTCAGATGCAAAAAAGAACCACAGGGAAAATGAAAATATGAACTATAACATTAAGTCCTGACTAATTTCGTGATACTTCTTCAGAGGACTGATTTATTGAACGAGGTTTCTTTACATTTTATAGGGAAAGTAAACGTGCTAACATACAAATAGAGACTTGTTGAACAAAGACGCTCCCATACCAGCTACCTGCCCTGGAACCAGGTGTTTCCTGGGCTGAGATCAAATCTAGTTAGACACCTGCAAAAAAGGGGGCATTTCTGACTCGAATTTTTTTTTTTTTTTTTTTTTTGGCTTTCAATACAATTTCTTGATTAATAATGGTACCCTTATCCATATAAATACATAAGCAAAATTATATGTTTTATAAGACTTATCTATATATAAGTATATACATATACATACGTATGTATATATTGTATTGAAAGTCAAAACAAAAACATTCACCGGTCACCAAAAATTGACCTTTCCTGGCATGTGTCTAATGAGGTTTGACCGCTTTAATCTATGGAGGAGAAAGGGTCAGCTAATAAGTCATTCACCCAGATTTGAACGGTCTAGGAATATAATCCTTTAATTTGATACTTCCTTCAAATTGTTTCCTTCACTGTTTTGGTTTTCAACATCGTGGTGAGAACAAAGTTGAAACTTAATTTTCATATCAAATTCATTTCTCAATTCTTATTATTAAAAGACAGGATTCTTTACATTTAATCAACTAAGTTTAATATAGTAGATTTACATTGGTGATTGTATTGTTTTAGAATTTATTTAATTAATGGACAAAATTTTGTACGACAAAGGTTCAATTAGCAAAAGTGGTTATGGTGACTCTTCGTCAAATAAAGTTAGTTCTATCACAAAAGATTCAATGAATTAGTTAATACAGAAATTCTTCATGTCATCCTTTATGTTATCAGTGTGCTTAAAAGCCTTCGACCCCAATTTTCCTTGCAAATCTGAAACAAAGTCGTTTTTTGATATGTTGGTCGCATTTGCGACACGTTTGATTGCTTGGTCAATTACAAATTTAAGTTTCATTATCCTTCTCCCATTTTCCATTTTTCTTTCTTCTGTGTTTACCGAAGGCTATTGTGCGAGACAGAGAATGCCGAAGGAAAAATAGCCCAGTGAGGAAAAGAGATAAGGAAATATATATAAAAAGTAATGGACACTTAAAATTAGAATATTCCAAATTTAACAGTTTCAGCCTTTTCCCACTTAAAAACTGATAGACATTGTATGCTATTTTTCTTTCTTCTGTGTTTACTGAAGGAAAATAGCCCAGTGAGGAAAAGAGATAAGGAAATATATATAAAAAGTAATGAACACTTAGAATATTTTAAGAACAATAACAACATTAAAATTGATCTTTTATATATAAACAATAATAAGAGACTTATGTCAGCCTGTTCAACATATAAATATTTGATGCAAGTTTGAGCTTTTGAAGTAAGTGGGCTATATAGCATTATGATGTCCCAGTAAATTGAAATATCTTGTAGTTATTATTATTATTATTATTATTATTATTATTATTATTATTATTATTATTATCACCACCATACATATATGCCTAAATACAGTTCTGATTATACAGTCATCATCTGAGACTATTGTACTCCACCCGTCAAAAAATACCAGGTAAATATTTACATAGACATACACATACACGCACACACACAGATTCAACAATTCCCACACCCCCTCCCCCCTTTCCTAATACAACACGGCAGTTTAGGCAATTTGTGGGAGATTGTAATCATACCCCTCTCTCACCAGGGTATGACTACTCGAAGGGACAGGGAGAAACCGATGAGCGTGACAGGAAAGAAATACATATATTTATATACATAGCCAGACATGTAGCTCTTTATTATATATACCTGAGGGACGGGGAGAGACCGGGTAGTGATACGTCTGGCAATGCCGCTGAGCGTGACAGGAAAGAAATATATTTATTATTATTATTATTATTATTATTATCATTATTACTTGCTAAGCTACAACTCTAGTTGGAAAAGCAGGATTATAAGCCCAGGGGCTCCAACAGGGAAAATAGCCCAATGAGGAAAGGTAACAAGGAAAAATAAAATATTTCAAGAACAGTAACAACATTAAAATAAATATTTCCTATATAAACTGTAAAAACTTTCACAAAACAAGAGGAACATAAATTAAATATAAAAGTGTGCCCGTGTGTACCCTCAAGCAAGAGAACTCCAACCCAAGACAGTGGAAGACCATGGTACAGAGGATATGGCACTACCCAAGACTATAGGACAATGGTTTGATTTTGGAGTGTCCTTCTTCTAAAAGAGCTGCTTACCATAGCTAGAGAGTCTCTTCTACCCTTACCAAGAGGAAAGTAGCCATTGAACAATTACAGTGCAGTAGTTAATCCCTTGGGTGACGAAGAATTGTTTGGTAATCTCAGTGTTGTCAGGTGTATGAGGACAGAGGAGAATCTGTAAAGAATAGGCCAGACTATTCGGTGTATGAGTAGGCAAAGGGAAATTGAACCATAACCAGAGAGAAGGATCCAATGTAGTACTGTCTGGCCAGTCAGAGAACCCATACATAGCCAGACGTATTTGCTCTTTATTAAATAGAGGAGACTGTACGATACTTATCTATAGTTATCTGAAGCGTGTTATCCAGGTTGCGATAATCACACTTTCTGTTATCTGGGCAACAAATAGACTTTACTCTTCAGGAAAGTTCCATCATCCAGAGTTGTTTGTTATCACAGCATTTCCTTAATCCGAATCTCCCGCCTCTTTCCACAGAAACCTCTGCTGGCGTGCAGGGAAGGACCGTGGAGGGACTTTCTGACCGAAAACATCCCCGTCATTCAAGAGCGATTTTGGCCCACCCTTTGGTGCGTGGACGGGAGGCTGCAGACCATCTTTGCTCACGCTGTCCGGCCCAGATTGCCCAAGGTGTGCTACCAAAGGTCAGTTATACTCTATATCTTTAGTCATAAAATTGCAGAAACTTCAGATTTGACACGAGAGCATTGTGTAGAAGGGTGAATTATAATTGATATTAATATTATATACGTAGTCCTACTTTGATATTCCATCCCTATTGGTCACGGACTGCCCGAGGGCGGAGACGATTATTCCTGGGTGGTAGTTGTCTTTGGCTAACCAGCGTGCTTGGTCTATGCGGAGTCCTACTTTGACATTCCATCCCTATTGGTCAGGGACCGCCCGCGGGGGGAGACGATTATTGCTGGGTGGTAGCTGCCTCCGGCAAGTCAGCGTGCTTGGTCCATCGGCAACAATAGTTCAGGCAATCACGACCTTAACAGGACTGAGATTGCCGGAGGCCGAAATATGGATTATCTCCAGCGAGAAACTGACTCATTAATCCCACCAAACACGCTGGCTAGCAAGAGGCAACTGCCACCCAGGAATAATCGTCTCCCCCCTTGGACGGTCCGTGACCAATAAGGATGATATTAATATTGTTATCAACACTAAGAAAAATACGCACAGCCAAGTATCACACAGTACGTGTCTCAAACCTCACGACAGGTTTTGTGCTGTGATAATTTGGAGCAAACATTATAGTTGTCTCAAAATTTATATTCAGAAAGTGTAGCTCTATCGAATGAGGTCTATACTAGAATGTGTCATAAGCAATAAATGAATATAAGATATTATTGTCACAAAGCACCCTGCCACCATCTGCCAAGCCGTGAAGGAAGTAATCACGACCACGATAAGCAATTCTTTGAAGCTTCGGTCATTTCTTCAGGTCATAATGCATCCCATAGATGCCATAATGTAGAGGTCTGTGATTAACGGTGCACTCATAAGCTCAGAATCAATTGCATTAATAATTAGTTTGTAAGTTATTCTATCTCCTCTTTATAGGTCATTACAGTCTTAATAAGTTCAGCATAGGCATTAATAGATTTTGTCTCGGATACAACCTCACTGTAACTATGAGCTAGGGATGAGGTGTTTGACAGGACCTTGCATATCTACCTGCAGTCATCAGCAGCCATTTTCATAACCATACATATCTTCAGTCCCATAAGTCTACTTTTCGCCAGCAATGTTTACAATTCTAACCACCTTCTCGTACCGAGAGTGCTCTGCATTAATATCAACTCGTTATTTCCAGAGAGACGCTCTCGCTGAAGGATGGGGGCATACTGTCCTTGGACTGGATCTCCAAGCCAAAGAGGAAAAACCAGCCAATCCTCTTAGTCCTTCCTGGTCTCACGGGGTCGTCCCAGACAGAATACGTCAAGTGTTACTTCCACAACCTGAAGAATCTCGATTTCTGCGGGGTCGTCTTCAACCACCGTGGCATGGGAAAGACGGAGCTCAAGGTTCGTGTTGTCTCTCTCTACATCTGCCCTTCTCTAGCCTAATCTATCAATAATTAGATTTTATTCATTATGAACTAAAAGGAAATGGCATAATACTATCAATTACAAGCACTAAAAAAGTATGCTTATTTAAATGAAAAACATCCATATACTAGTTTTTTGAGTTACAATAATCTGTGGGAAATGAGCTTCACGTTAAGGCCAGCTCTCTTCACTATCGGTTTCTATATAAGCATAATTATGCAGAACGATTATACCTTACCCTGAGATTCTGAAAGATACATAAACGCCCGATTGCTAATGTGTTCATAGCATGGAAAATTACAGTGATGTAAGAGTGAGTCAGATTAATTAGTGGTGAAATAGGATAAGAGGATATCCCATTAGTATAGGTCACAGCGATCCAGCTAAGGTATACGGTAGGTGACAATCTCTTGAGAGGATTCAATATCTTGCACTCTTCCCACCCCAGACCCCCAGGACGTTCTGCGGAGCCAACAGCGACGACTTGGAAGAGGCCCTTGAGCACATCCGCTCCTGTTACCCAGAGGCTCCCATCGTGGCCAACGGAACATCACTTGGAGGGTAAGACTTTCGTTACTATCTATCTATTTACCAAGGCACTTCCCAAATTTTGGCGGGTAGCCGACATCAAACAAAGGAGCAAAAGGGGACCTTTCCTCTCTCCGCTCCTCCAACCCTGGCGAAGGTTTCAGCTGAGTTTGGCTGGTATTGCTAGGGTGCCACAGCCCACCCTTCCCCATTATCCACTTTCTATGACAAAAACAAAATTAAGATTGATGATGATATACTATCTAATCTTTCGCTAGCCTCTGCCGTCATTCCAGGATGGTGTTGGGTAACTACCTAGTCAAGCAGGGAGAGGCAGCCTCCAGGTACCTAGCGGCCGCTATCGTGTTCTCCGTACCGTGGAACCTCTTCGTGGCCATGGAGAGCCTAGAGACACCAGTCCTCAACCTTGTCATCAACAAGACGCTTACCGGAGCGCTAACGAGACTCTTCTACTCCTTCAAGACACAGCTGGAGGGGGACTGCTACCCCTGGAAGTACGACCACCTCATGAAAGTAAGATGGACTGTTGCTAGTCAGTTATAGGCGTAGCAATAATAGTAACAGTAAGAGTAACAACCAAATTCCTCTCATGTTCATTTCTGGTAAGTGCAAACTCATGCATCACATTATTTGAATCCAGTATACAATGCAATGACCTGTATGTCAAGGTCATAGTTTAGAGGATTTCCAAATATAAAATAATCTTGACCTGAAAGTCAATGACACAGGCCTATCAAGAACCCCCATATGAAGGACATTGAGTGACTTTTCCAAGTTCTTATGGAATGAGTGTGAAAGGAATGTCTTCTCCATCAACCTGGTTCTAACCTACTGCAGTTGATATAGCCAGGAGCCCTATTCACTGTCCCAGTCAGCAGAAGTACGAGTGTTCCCAGACTATACCTAATTCTGTCTGAAATAGCCAAAGTCTTTGAGTGTTCTAACCTCTGGATTCTAATGATAGAAAGACCAAATATACCACTGTAGTTGGCCTTTGCTATATCTAGTATATTGACTGTATAATAGAATATATTTATCTATCTATTCATTTATTTGCAGAGCAAAACGCTGAGAGATTTCGACGAGAGGTTCACGTCCCTCAACTTTGGGTTCCTCAGCGCCGAGGAGTACTACAAGGCAGCTTCCTTGGACGACCAGCTGCACAAAATCAGGGTTCCTTTCCTCTGCTTGACAGCTGCCGATGACCCTTTCCTGCCCGAGAAAGGTATGTATCCTGGTCTTCTCCTTCCTGTTTTTCCTTGTTGGTCCTTCTGACTACCCTTCCATCATTCCACTGATTTTTTTTTTTTTTGGGGGGACAGCTCTACCATTGCGATCCTCATACTGCTTCATCCACAGATAGCCAAAGAGCTTAAATATGAACTCCTCTGGCAATCATCCATGTCACTCATATAAGTGCTTGGTACATCTTCGGCAATTTGACCTTGTCTTTTATTGTGGCAACCAATTTTCCACTAATTTTCCTCCAAATCAATGTTTTTCATCTGTAACTGAATGTGAAATTAAACTGCACTTTTTACACTGACTCCGACAACATCATGATTTTGTTTGTTGGGATTAAATGAGAATTCACTCATACACTTTAGTAAAGACGGTACCCACGGTGGGCGTTGCGAATGACCAACTCGCAATTACGCCCACATAGAAAGCCCAACTGGAGGAGATGCTTACCATCAATACCTGATTACTTGAGTTCACATACCAGTCATCCATGTACATATTATTCCTCTTTATTCCTAAAACTTCTGCTTCCCTAATCACTCATGTGTTGCATTCTTCTCCTGTCTGCTAGTCAAGTACCTGGTCTTGAAGCTATTTCCATAAGAATTGTGATATATAATAAAGGATGGTAATGATGATAAGATTGAATATAATTCCTTTGTTTTCAGGAATCCCCGTAGACAGAGCCAATCAATCCAGCCATGTGGCCTTACTCGTGACATCGCGCGGTGGCCACGTCGGATTCCTCGAGGGGCTCTTTCCGTACTGGACCTCGTACGGAGACCGGCTCCTCAACCAGTACTTGCGTACCGTCTACTCGAACTTGGATAAGATCGAAAAGATTAGGGCTGAAGGAAATCAGTTTGCACAGGGATCGACCTGAAGTTGAAGAGGACAGTGAACGCTCAACTTTCCCGGTTGTCATTCAGCCATATTTTTCACGATAGGTCTACAATGATCGAACAGACTGTGGAGTGATGTGTTCAAGCGTGCCTGGGAGCAAGATAACTGGTTAATTAATTAAATGAACTATCATTAAGAAGTTGTTTGAGTACATATTTGCTGGCTTTCATATGTGTGTGTTTGCGTTTCCAATGAGTTCTTCAAAGACCCAAAGCTCTAAATCCACAGGAGTCGCTGCGACTATCTACAAAAGCTCGCGTAACGCTGGATCTCAAAGTGGAGTGACAAATTCTCTGTGATGTAGGCCTATAAAATCAATTTGAAACAAGTTAAGTGGTTTTAATATCCTTAGTGTTGCCATGAAGAAATGAAGAACACCATCAGGAGAGCTACTATGCCACGGTAGGCCTACCACTAGCAGAAGGCTGGCGCGCAGGTCTTGTGAAGGGCTGTTCATGAGCCGACCTGAGTTGTACCTGAATCATAATTTAGGCTCATGGCGCTATTGACTCCACTAGTGTATAATTCACCCTAGCCCAATGGAAAGATGTACAAATAGTAATTAAAAGTATATTATCCCTTATATATGGTATCTAAAGCTTTATATATTACTCTTATTATTATTATCATTGTTTTCTTAAATGAAAGAGTAGGCTAATCACGTGACCGGGCCTCACCGGGCCAACTTCCATCTAACATCGATCTTTCAGAACTAACGTTGCGGTATATGACGTCACAGCAGGTCCTCCCCGGGTGAAGACCTTCCCTACCATACCCTACCCAAGAGAGCCGGCACCAAGCGCTGCCAGGCGTAAGAAAAATATGTAAATATTACTTTATTTTCCCGCAAATACGTATAATAAACAATATTTTCCTTTTCTATATTAATCTATAGGTATATAGGTTTGTATATATATCGAAAAAAATATCTTTATTATGTTTGAAAACGTTGAAAATATATATTTCACGAGGCAAGTCTAAAGTATTTTCCAAACTAACTGTTTCAAATATATCAAAAAACCGATTGGGATAGTCCTACACTATATAATATATATAATAAAACCCATGGCATTAGAATAGACTAATAAATAGAATACATTAATAGAATAAACTAAATAAATTCCACCAGGCCTTCCCAAAATCAATGACATACTTCTCGCCAGAAATTCTTACGAGACTGTAGAGCAGTCATACTCAAGCGTTCGCTTCAACAACAACATTCTTATTCTCTTATTGAAAAAAGTTATTTATTTTATTTCATTTCTCCCTTATTATTCAGTTCTCGCTCATTATCTCTCCGTGGTGGTGGTTCTATATGTGACAGGGAACATACAGAGTGAGTGGTTAAAAATTGGGACAGATATATATTCGTGTTTTGGTGTAATGTAGAAATTTTTGGTGAAAATCGTCAAAATTGCTATACTTAAATGGAAAATATAAATGTTTTTTTAATGGGTGAAGGATTTTGAAAGGTTTTAAAAAGGATTGTTTCGACAATTTGGAGGTTTTTCGATATGGTTGGTTATGTAAGGTAAAGGTAGAAGTGTATATATATATATATATATATACACACACACACATATATATATATATATATACACACACACATATATATATATATATATATATATATATATATATATATATATATATATTACAGCTCGATACACTTTCACAAATGACTCATCAACAACGAGTCGAGCCCCGTAACAAACACTGCATTAGTTTGCATGCACTCTCAACCCCCTTGTTTTTCATTCATTTAATGCATCACAGCATTTTGCCTTAATAGCAACAACCTTCCACCTTTCATTCACATTCCAACGCAAGGCGCGTCGCTTCCATATCGGGGAGTTGGCTCAACGATAGCTGCATGCTTCAGAAGAATCTAATTTCGCACCAAGCTAGTTACTCTTCCGTCACATTCAAGTATTATACAAGCCAAATGCTTTACTTATATCGAGATTATGGGTGTTTTTAATATATATTCTCAGTTGATAATAAAGATTATTCAAGTGCGTGACTGCCTATGGCGCGTACACAAGTTTCAATACCTCCCCTTGCACCTACGCTTCACTGAGCCTCTGTCTTGAAAATTTGATCAGCATTACTTTGCACGCTGCTCTGCATTACCATTACTTCTGTTCTATCTCATGCTCTCTCAACCTAGACTCTGCTATGCACTTTTTCCTCTACACTGATAAACTGCTATTGCGCTATACATCGCTTATGGTGGCGGATGTGGTAACGTCCCTGACTAGGTTCGAGTCCCGCTCAAACGCGTTAGTTTCTTTGGTCCCTGCAATCTCACCATCCTCGTGAGCTAAAGATGGGAAAGATTTGGGGGAGCCTATAGGTCTATCTGCTCAGTCCATCAGCAGCCATTGCCTGACCCTCCTTGGTCCTAGCTTGGGTGGAGAGAGGGCTGTTTGTTGATCATATGTATATATGGACAGTCTCTAGGGGCATTGTCCTGCTTGATAGGGCAACGTCACTGTCCCTTGCCTCTGCCATTCATGAGCGGCCTTTAAACTTTAAATTTCTTGTTAAAAGAATCATCATTCCTTTCACTCATTCCATGAACACCCTGATTTTCCATTATTCAGGCATACCTTACACATCCTGGTCAGTCATGCTTTCGCGTAAATTCTAATAACATTCGATAGACATTCTTCATAAGATTCCCTTATTTCTATGAACCTCATTGAACAGTAAATATAACTCAATTTTGTCACTTTTCATCTAGGGCATCCAATTAACCCTTTTACCCCCAGGCTATTTGGAAATTCCAACCTTAACCCCCAGGGATTAATTTTTTTCAAGCACATTTTGCAGCACATTTTTTTTAAATTACTCTAACAGCCTTAATTTTTGTCATAGAGAGGTCAGGTTGGTCTCATTCTCTTGAAAAAGCTGAAGTTTCTCAAAAAAAACATCAAAAATATGCAAAAAAAAATCAAAATAAAATTTTTTTTTTGCAAGAACGTACCGGTACGTCCATGGGGGTAAAAGGGTTTGAGTACTTGGTAGTCAGTCAACTGGTGAGCCAACCCAAGTTGAAAAAGGCGCGTGCAAGGGTCAACAGATTAAAAGGCACGATGGACTGCTGCTATGATAGCTCTATTCATTCTTGAGGGACTGGCAAATGTCAAGCGGTATTGATGTGTATTTGACGTAATGATTTTGTCCTGATTGAATGAATATTTTATGCAGTTTGGTTCGTCTTCCTATTGAGCGGGTGATTCTCCTACCTTTCTTCCGCGTTGCTTGTGCCAGCTTGGCGGTTGCATCCTTGTCTAGTGATTGCCAGACTGGAATTTGAATCACGCTCAACTCGTTAGTTCCTTTGGTCGCTCCAACCTCACCATTCTTGTGAGCTAAAGATGGGGGAGTCTATACGTCTGTCTGTTGAGTCACCAGCAACCATTACCTAGCTTGGGTGGAGAGGCGGCTTGGGCGCTGATCATATATATGGTCAGTCTCTATGGCATTGTCCAGCTTGATGGGGCGAGTCACCATCCCTTGCCTCTGCCATCATGAGTGACCTTTAAACCTTTAAAGGTGACCTGTGCTATATTATTTTGGCTGTTAGTAGCAGGCACCAGCAACAGTCCCCCATTGACATACTACCAACGCTAGGGAGTTATTGAGTCCTTAGACTGGCCAGACAGCAGTACAAGTGGGTCCCTCTCTCTGGTTACGGGCGTATTTTTCCTATGCCTCCCATATGCCGACTAGTCTGGCTTATTCTTTCCACATTCTCCTCTGTCTTCTTGCACCTGACAACACTGAGATTACCAAACAATTCTTCTCTCAAGGGGTTAACTACTACACTGTAATTGTTTATTGGTTTCCTTCCTCTTGTAAGGGAGAAGAGACTGTTCAGGTATGGTAAGCAGCTCTTCTAGGAGAAGGACACCCCAAAATCAAACCATTATTCCTAGTCATGGGTAATTCCGTATGCCTCTGTACCATGGTCTTCCACTGTCTTGGGTTAGAGTTCTCTTGCCTGAGGATACACTGTTCTATCTTATTTCTCTCCCTCTTCTCTTGTTAAATTTGTACAACTCATTTATGATAATCTATTCTAATATAGTTACTGTCTAAAATATATCTTAATTGTTCATTACTTCTCTCGTAGTTTATTTCCTTTTTTCATTTCCTCACTGGGTTATTTTACCCTGTTGGAGCCCCTGGCCTTATAAGATCCTACTTTTCCAACTAGGATTGTAGCTTAGCAAGTTAGTAGAGATCTTAGCTAACTTTCCTTGGATCTCAGTATGGACAGCTACTATCTTTCTTTGATGTTAATTGGGACATATAAACATACTTTTCTTTCTAGTTAATATGCTTTAGAATGGCTGTACACACGTACAATCTCTCTCTATCTCTCTCTCTCTCTCTCTCTCTCTCTCTCTCTCTCTCTCTATTCATATATATACTTATATATATGTATATATACACACATATATATACATATAACCTACATGTAGATACACACGTGTATATATATATATATATATATATGTACTTGTTATATATACACATACACATAAATAATATATACACAGTACCTGTGAATGCATATATGTACACATAATCCTCAAATATTTACGCATGTTCAATATACACATATACAGTATATTAAAATATACACTTTTGTATATATCCTACATATACACATATGTATACATAACTAGATTGGGCACTCGGTGAGCGCATACCTTCGCCCATATCATGCTATATATTACAATTCAATTATGCACATTTTAGCACTAGATTCATAGCCGATGTGGTAACGTCCCTGACTGGTGAACACCAGACTGGGGTTCGAATCCCGCTCGAACTCGTTAGTTCCTTCGGTCGCCGCCAACTTCACCATCCTTGTGAGCTAGGGATAAGGGCGTTTGGGGGAGCCTGTAGGTCTATCTGCTGAGTCATCAGCAGCCATTGCCTGGCCCTCCTTGGTCTTAGCTTGGGTGGAGAGAATTGACCTTTTCATGACCTTGACCTTTGACTCAATCGCTCCCAAAATCTGGCTAAATTTGGTGAGATTCGGTCAAATAGTTTTTGAGTTACGGAATTACAAACACAGACAGACATACGAACATATAGATACACGCCTATCAAAACATAACCTTCGCTGCATGTATAAACACACAGTTATACAAGTATGTATGTATAGGTAGTAGGTTGGCCTGGGCATCAGCCGCCCGTTGAGATACTACCGCTAGGAGAGTTATGGGGTCCTTGACTGGCCAGACAGTACTACATAGGACCCTTCTCTCTGGTTACGGTTCTTTCCCTTTGCCTACACAGACACCGAATAGTGTGGCCTATCCTTTACAGATTCTCCTCTGTCCTCATACACCTGACAACACTGTGATTACTAGACAATTCTTCTTCACCCAAGGGGTTAAACTACTGCACTGTAATTGTTCAGTGGCTACTTTCCTCTTGGTAAGGGTAGAAGAGACTCTTTAGCTATGGTAAGCAGCTCTTCTAGGAGAAGGACACTCAAAATCAAACCATTGTTCTCTATTCTTGGGTAAGTGCCATAGCCTCTGTACCATGGTCTTACACTGCCTTGGGTTAGAGTTCTCTTGCTTGAGGGTACACTTGGGCACACTTTTCTATCTAGTTTCTCTTCCTCTTGTTCTGTTAAAGTTTTTATAGTTTAAATAGGAAACATTTATTTTAATATTGTTACTATTCCTAAAATGTTCTATTTTTCCTTATTTCCTTATTTCCTTTCCTCACTGGGCTATTTTCCCTGTTGGGGCCCCTGGGCTTATAGCATCCTGCTTTTCCAACTAGAGTTGTAGCTTAGCATTTAATATAATAATAATAATACATATGTATATATAAGTAAAGCTTAGTATAGTTACAGAGAGAGAGAGAGAGAGAGATGAGCAGTCTAAAGAGATATATACACTAGAGAGAGAGAGAGAGAGAGAGAGAGAGAGAGAGAGAGTACAGTATAAAGAGATAGATTTTCACTGAAATAGAGAGAGAGAGAGAGAGAGAGAGAGAGAGAGAGAGAGAGAGAGTACAGTATAAGAGATAGATTTTCACTGAAATAGAGAGAGAGAGAGAGAGAGAGAGAGAGAGAGAGAGAGATCACGACCCTTCCAAATGGATATACCGTGTAAGCTTCAAAGTGAACACGTGAATTTAAAAAAAAAATGATAATAATAATCTATATAAAAACATATATTACGAAATATGCATTCTTATAGATAAGACATAATTCAAAGTACTTTAACTTGTTTACAACCTTGGGTTAAAGATTATGAACTAAGTGTTGTTAAAAAAAAATTGTATTTCAAGCAATTAGTTCTTAGCTCTGTTGAAAAAAAAAATGATATATTCATTTCAAATTATTATTCTAAAATCATTTCTATTTATAGAACATAGATATTAAACTATAATTTAATATTATTTTCTTCTTCTTGTTTTGTTAAAGTCTTTATAGTTAGATATGTGATATTTATTTTAATGTAGATTTCTTGGAATATTTCATTTTTTCCTTGTTTCCTCTCCTCACTGGCTATTTTCCCTGTTGGAACTCTTGGGCCTTATGGTATCCTGGTTTTCCAACTAGGGTTGTAGGTTAGTGAGTAATAATAATAATAATATTAATAATAATAATAATAATTATAATTATTATTATTATTATTATCATTATTATTATATTATTATTATTATAATAATAATAATAATAATAATAATAATAATAATAATAACAACAATAACAACAATAACAATAATAATAAACAAATAATTATAATAATAATAATAATAATATTGATAATTATAATAATAATAATTATAATAACAACAACAACAATAACAATAATAATAAACAAATAATTATAATAATAATAATAATAATAACAATAATAATAATAAACAAATAATTATAATAATAATAATAATAATAATAATAATTATAATAATAATAATAATAATAATGATAATAATAGTGATAATTATAATAATAATAATAATAATAATGATAAAAATAATTATAATAATAATAACAACAACAACAACAACACCCAATAATAATAACAACAACAACAAAAACAAACAACATAAATGAACAATAAAAAAATCAAATCTCTTATCAAAGCAAAACGACTTTCACCTTTCAGCCCCCAGCGCAAAAGGCCCCAATCTAGCCAAGCCGTCATCTAACCACGTGCCTCTATAGCCAGTGACGCAACCCCTCTTATAAAGCCGGCCCGTGGACCATGGACTGGTCCAGTCTATACGGTGACTGTCCCAGGATGGTGTTTGGACTGACGCTCGGGCTGGATTCCTGGTGTACTACCTCGTCGAGGCTGTGAAGGTAAGTTTTTAACGTTTTTGTTTGTGTTTTGGACTGAGTTTTAAAGTGTTTGTTTGTGTTTTGGACTGATATGTTGAGGTAGATTTTATGATATGGTGGTGCTAGGTCTAAAAGTAGGCGCTGGTTTAAGTATTTCTTGCTTAATTGTAGTGCTAGGTCTAAAGGTAGGTTCTGGTTTAAGTATTTCTTACTTAATGTAGTGCTAGGTCTAAAGGTAGGCGCTGGTTTAAGTATTTCTTACTTAATGTAGTGCTTGGTCTAAAGGTAGACGCTGGTTTAAAGTATTTCTTGCTTAATTGTAGTGCTAGGTCTAAAGGTAGGAGCTGGTTAAGTATTTCTTGCTAAATTGTAGTGCTAGGTCTTAGGTAGACGCTAGTTTAAGTATTCTTGCTTAATTGTAGTGCTAGGTCTAAAGGTAGGAGCTGGTTTAAGTATTTCTTGCTAAATTGTAGTGCTAGGTCTTAGGTAGACGCTAGTTTAAGTATTTCTTGCTTAATTGTAGTGCTAGGTCTAAAGGTAGGTTCTGGTTTAAGTATTTCTTACTTAATATAGTGCTTGGTCTAAAGGTAGGTTCTGGTTTAAGTATTTCTTACTTAATGTAGTGCTAGGACTAAAGGTAGGTTCCTGGTTTAAGTATTTCTTGCTTAAATGTCGTGTTAGGTCTAAAAGTAGCACTGGATAAACTATTTCTTGCTTAAATGTGGTGCTAGGTATGAAGGTAGGCTCTGCTTTAACTATTTAAAACTGTATAAATGTCGCTTTTTTATCTTTTAATTGGCTAGTAGTCTTGACGGTTGACTACTTTTCCTTAAATCCCGGTACTGTGAGTCATCTTCCTTACTTAAAGACTTAAAATTGCCTTAAGATTTCCCTTAAATGACTTTAAGATGATTTAAGATACTAGTAATGACTCAGCGGTTTATAAAGATAGAAATACACTACTCACGGTGACTATCTGTTTGAATAAGGGTGCGGTGATGATTAATTTATTGAGGTAAATGGCAACTATATCTGTAAAAGTTGCACACGTCGTTATATACTTATTTTATTACGTTTATTTGAATCGTTTTATAATACACTGATGTATTAAATTTAATTATAATTTATTTAAATTTTGATATTTAATTTATATTTATCATTATGAGCGAAATAAATGATTAAAAAACACTATTGGAAATATTTAAAAAACGCTATCTGGCAACTCTGATTCCTCATGCGTTACGTAACCTAAGACGCTTTGAGTAAACAGCTTATACCCAGTATATTAAATGCTCCTATGCTCCTATCGCTATACAGAAAGCATGCCTGAGCATGTAAAAAGACACTTAGAGCATATATATTAATGCTCGGAGCGAAAGCAAGGCAATGTAGAGCATATTAATTAAGCTAGACGTGTTTTTATTTTTTTTTTTTTGTAGAAGGGGGATCTTCGCTCGACACCCTGGTTTCAGCTGTAAGCCAACCATACCAACACGTGCATCATCCATGACGCAATCTCCCTGTTAGCCGTCTCTCTCTCTCTCTCTCTCTCTCTCTCTCTCTCTCTACTGTAGGCTACATCTGTTCTCTCTCACATTTCAGGTTCTTATTCCTCTCTTCTCTCTCTCTCTCTCTCTCTCTCTCCTCTCTCTCTTTTATACTGTACATATGTTCTCTCTCTCATTTCAGTTTTAATCTCTCTCTCTCTCTCTCTCTCTCTCTCTCTCTCTCACTTTTATATCTGTACATATGTTCTCTTTCTCTCATTTCAGTTCTCTCTCTCTCTCTCTCTCTCTCTTTTATACTGTACATATGTTCTCTTTCTCTCATTTCAGTTCTCTCTCTCTCTCTCTCTCTCTTTTATACTGTACATATGTTCTCTTTCTCTCATTTCAGTTCTCTCTCTCTCTCTCTCTCTCTCTCTCTCTCTCTCTCTTTATACTGTACATATGTTCTCTTTCTCTCATTTCAGTTCTCTCCTCTCTCTCTCTCTTCTCTCTCTCTCTCTCTCTTTTTATACTGTACATATGTTCTCTTTCTCTCATTTCAGTTCTCTCTCTCTCTCTCTTTCTCTCTCTCTCTCTCTCTCAATAAACGTCTCTCTAGGTAAAGTTTTGGCACACATCTCTCTCTCTTCACTCACATTTTAAGCACGTGATCGCGCAC
>NC_090749.1:101322492-101329992 GCF_036898095.1 Palaemon carinicauda
TACTAAGCTACAGCCTTAGGTAGAAAAGCAAGATGCTATAAGCCCAAGGGCTCCAACAGGGAAAATAGCACAGCGAGGAAAGGAAATAAGGGAAAACTACAAGAGAAGTTTAAGAACAATAACATGAAAATAAATTTTTCATGTATAAACTATAAAAACTTGAAAAGCAAGAGGATAAAAATTTCAAAATAAAGAGAGGAAGAGAAACGAGATAGAATACTGTGCCTGAGTGTACCCTCAAGCAAGAGAACTCTAACCCAAGACAGTAGAAGACCATGGTACAGAGGCTATGGCACTTTGTAAAAGTTTGCACCTTATCCCTCTCAGGGGTGAGTCTGCTCAATCACACACAGAGAGGAAGATAGAATATTGCAAATGAGAATAGAACGGTCTCTCTCTCTCTCTCTCTCTCTCTCTCTCTCTCTCTCTCTCTCTCTCTCTCTCTCTCTCTCTCTCTCTCAAGACGTCTAAAGGCTTACTACAAGAAAGCTATACATATTTCATAGAATGTCTATATATACAGTATTCTACAGGCCTTCTGTAGGTATTCTAAAAATATTCTATAGGAACTTCAAGGGGATACTAAAAGGATTTATCCTATATTCCACAGAAATCATACAGAGACATTCAACAGACTGTGGATTATTTGAAAGCCCAACCTTCTAATCCTTTTCATTTCTTGCTAATTTTCTTCAGACTTTTAGTATAAATCATTAGAAAAATCTGGTTTAAATCCATGAAATGGAATTGGATAAATCCAATAGATAACTATAATCCAGTCTAAAAAAACATTTTACACTAAGAACGAATCACGGCTAATCCAGAAAGTAATCTATAATATGTTTAATATGGTTTGGTAAATCCAGAAAAGGATTTGAAATGAATCTGGATAATCTAAAGGTCGTGTTTAGAAGGAATGATTTCAAATCCTGAAAACAAACGATAAAATCCATTAATAAACTGTATGATATTTGATTTCAGAACTTAAGCTGATTCGAATTATCCCCGTGGAGGAGAGAACTGCAAGCAAGCAAACTCGAAGGCAAATCCTTGAAGTAATTCCAGGCATTGAATTGGAGCGACTAGGAAGTACAATTTGCTCGCCAGACCCTGTCGGACTCTGTCGAAGCTTGTCAAGCTCGGTTTGTTATTATCGAACGCTGTCGGACCTGTTGATGCTGTTGAACCCTGTGGGACCTTGCCAAACCCTGTCGGACCTTTCAAAACCCTGTCGGACCTTTCAAAACCCTGTCAAACCTTGCCAAACCCTGTCGGACCTTGTCAAACCTTGTAGGACCTTGCCAAACCCTGTCGAGCCTTGTCAATCCCTGTAGGACCTTGCGAAACTCTGTCGGACCTTTCAAAACACTGTCGGACCTTGCCAAACCCTGTCGGACCTTTCAAAACCCTGTCGGACCTTGCCAAATCCTGTCGAACCTTGCCAAACCCTGTCGAACCTTGCCAAACCCTGTCGGACCTTTCAAACCCCTGTCGGACCATGCCAAACCCTGTCGGACCTTTCAAAACCCTGTCAGACCTTGCCAAACCCTGTCGGACCTTGTCGAACTCTGTAGGACCTTGCCGAACCATGTCGGACCCTATAGTATCCTGTCGGACCTTGTCGAACCCTGTAGGACCTTGCCAAATCCTGTCGAAATTTGTTGAACCCTGTCGAACCTTGTCGAACCCTGTCGGACCTTGGTGAACCCTATCGGACTCTATACGATCCTGTAAGGCCTTGTCGAACCTTGTAGGACGTTGTTGAACCCCGTCGGACACTATCAGGTCCTTTAGGGCCTTTTCAAACCCTGTCGAGCCCTGTAGGGCCTTGTCGAACCCTGTCGGACCCTGTCGGACCTTGACGGACGGGAATTTACCTGTCCCTTCATCGGGGCGTCCCTCAAGCCGGACGAAAGCTCCATTCCACTGGAAAATGAGCGGCGTCCGTCACAGATCTCTTGGGCCGAGACAGGAATAATTGTCTTCGTTCGAGATGAAACTGGATCGGACTTCGCCAGGCGGAACTTTCACTAGGCACTTAATCAGGCCTGTTTCCTATACTACTTTTATGAAGAACTCACCATTGCATGGGTTGGTTACTTGAGTGAATGCATGTGTAACGAAGCAGACAATGAATGGAGATGTATATATACATATATGTACATATATGTACATATGTACACATATGTATATTATTATCCAAGTCTTGAAATCTTCAACACATCAATTATACATTTGATTTCTAAGATATAAAAGTATTTCTCTTAGACTTTTATACATATTTCCATCATCTTTATTTCATTTAAACTTGATTTTCCAAGAGAGAGAGAGAGAGAGAGAGAGAGAGAGAGAGAGAGAGAGAGAGAGAGAGAGAGAGAGAGAGAGAGAGAGAGAGAGAGAGAGAGAGAGTATCCTTGAAGTGTCTTTGTAATTAAAATTCCGGTTCTTTGATTTCGATTTACTGATTTGCACAACCTTGCATTCACCCTCACGCTTAACAGGTGGTACAGGATACATGTAAAGCAACGGTTACTATCCTATTCAATAATCATGTTCTGTTCTATTCACTTTCATCTGCCATTTTCTTCACAATTATTTTTTTTTCCTTTTTCATGTCTTCTGTCTCACACTGTCTCTACTATAATTACTTCCTTCGTATCTCTTCTTTATTCTGTCTACACAATCTTCCGTCTACACTGTCATTTTACTGTCTAATCTCTGTCGATTCTGTTTACTACGCACCCTGTGAGCTCTCACCAAAACACAAATATCCAAAACAACCTTGACGGCAACACTGGGTTAACACACGCCATCTGTTGAGAAAAAATCGAACTTATTTCTGCTGTCACTTATATCTTCAAAACTTATTCATTCTGAACACTATATTCCTTGGAGGTAACCCACCCACGTATTAACCAAACTCAACCACTACAGGCGAATTGAATCGCACGTTTCCAGCTTCTGTCAGTCTCTGGAACTTATTTTCATCTTTTCTTCACAATACGAAATGACCTCCAGACTCTATTCTTAGAATTTCTCAATGCAGGTGACGTCAAAGCAGTTCGACTTGTGACAAAGGAGGTACTCCCCCCCCCCCTTCGCAAGTCACCATGACCTGTTGGAGTGCTTTGTACTTTCGATAACAGAAGCAAATGTTTTTTAAGTCTTTTTATAGTTTATGTATAAAATATCTTTTTTAATGTTGATAATTTTTTAAAATATTTCATTTAAATTGTTCATTACGTCTTATGTTGTTTATTTATTTCCTTGTTTCTTTTCCTCGCTGGGCTGTTTTTTCCCTGTTGGAGCCCTTAGTCTTATAGCATCTTGCTTTTCCTACTAGGGGTGTAGTTTAGCTAATAATAATAATAATAATAATAATAATAATAATGATAATAATAATAATAATAATAATAACAATCTCTTCAACTCAGTAAAAACGATCAAACAAATTAATCGAATATAACATTTCTCTCGTGAATATCTATCAATGTAGGTTTTAACATCTCCTTTTTATAGCAATTCATTATTTACACTTTCATCAGGCGTAGCCATTGTTAGCCCAAGTGAGTCGCAGATGAATTTGGAAAGGACGTTTCAGACGAGTCATTTTCGTTTGTCTTTTGTTTCCTTACAGGTGAGCTCAGGTGACTGGTCACATTTTCAGGAGGAGGTCCTGTAGTAGCCTTTATTAGCCTTTTCTCAGCCTTTTCTTAGCCTTTATCAGCCTTTTCTTAGCCTTTATCAGCCTTTTCTTAGCCTTTATCAGCCTTTTCTTAGCCTTTATCAGCCTTTCCTTAGCCTTTATCAGCCTTTTCTTAGCCTGCGCTTGTAAGATATATGTGAATCTTCGTAATTTGGATGTTATAGTCTTTTTTTTTGTGGGTTGTCAATAGAAGTTGTAGAAGCCTTTTTTTAGCCTTTTTTGGAAATTTGAAAATATTCACTTTTTGAGGGTCGATAGTAGAAGATCCTGCAGAACCCTTTTTTTAAGACTTTTTTGAAAATTTGAAACAGGCTTTTTTGCCTTTTTTGAAAATTTGAAAAGGCCTTTTTTGCCTTTTTTGAAAATTTGAAAAAGACCTTTTTTAGCCTTTTTTGAAATTTTGAAAAAGGTGTTCTTAGCCTTTTTTGAAAATTTGAAAAAAGCTTTTTTTTAGCCTTTTTTGAAAATTTGAAAATCTTTACTTTCTGTAGGTCGACAGTAGAAAAATTTGCAGAAGCCTTTTTTTTAGCCTTTTTTAAATTAGAAAATCTTCTCTTTTTGAGGGTCTATAGTAGAACAACTTGTAGAAGACTTTTTTTAGCCTTTTTTTTTGAAAATTTGAAAATCTTCACTTTCTGAGGGTCGATAGTAGAAGATCCTGAAATAGCATTTTTTAACTATTGTCAGCCTTCACTTAAAAGCCTACTTTAGAACCTTTAAAATTTGAAAATAAGAAAATCTTCTCTTTTTGTTGGTTGTGTAGCCCTAATCTAGCCCATCTAGGCTAGACCACACAAGACCCTACTTCGAGCTTTCCTAGACTCATATTCAAGTCTTATGCTGGGCTTTGAGTCTTCTTATGTCTTACTTGAAGCTTTTTAAAGGCTTTAAAGGTTTAAAGGGCACTCATGAATGGCAGAGGCAAGGGACAGGGACATTGCCCTATCAAGCAGGACAATGCCCTAGAGACTAACACCCATTCCAAAGGCTTTAAAGGTTTAAAGGGCACTCATGAATGGCAGAGTCATGGGACAGGGACATTGCCCCATCAAGCAGGACAATGCCCTACAGACTCAACCCCTCTCCAATCAAGCTAGGGCCAGATAGGGCCAGGCAATGGCTTCTGTTGACTCAGCAGGTAGACCAGTTGGCTCCCCCAAACCATCTTTAGGTTGTACACACTACAAGAAACTATCGAGTTAAAGCCTGACTCGAATCCCAGTCCGGTGAACGGCAGGCAGGGACGCTTCCAATAGACCACCACAGACCTATTTTGGTATCCTCAACGGGAGGAGACATGTCGTTCCTTAGTTCCTATCGGAAACACGTTCGTAGGACAACTGATATTTTTCTTTCGGGAACAAAACGAGGTTGAAAAGACATTTCCTATAATTTGATAATCGTTTTCCTTCCCACGTTTTTTTCCATTTTGGACATTTAGGAAATTCTATGGGGAATTGAATTGGTCATTTCCCGTGGAAAAAAACTCTTCCGTTTTGAAGTAAATTTCCAATTAAGTAACTGCGTCATAGCTGTGTGTTCGTGAGTGTGTATGCTTCTGATTGTAAGCACCAAGGTCTACCTTTATAACACAATATGAATCGTAATTGAGAAAACAATATGTGTTTGTTTGTTTATGTGAAAAATTCTATGATATTGTTAATATTAGTAGCTAAGCTACAGAACTATCTGTTATTATTATTATTACTATTATTATTATTATTATTATTATTATTATTACTATTATTATCATTATTACTTTCTAAGCTATAACCCTAGTTGGAAAAGCAGGATGCTATAAGCTCAGGGGCTCCAACTGGGAGAAATTATTATTATTATCATTATTATTATTATTATTATTATTATCATTATTATTACTATTATTATTATTATTATTATTATTATTATTATTATCACTTTCTAAGTTATAACCCTAGTTGGAAAAGCAAGATGCAATAAGCCCAGTGACCCCAACAGGGAAAATAGCCCAGTGAGGAAAGGAAAAAAAATATTTCACTAGCAGTAATATTAAATTAAATATTTTCTACATAAACTATAAAATCTTTAACAAAAGAAGCGGAAGAAAAATTAGATAGGATAGTGTGCCCGAGTGTACCCTCAAGCAAGAGAACTCTAACCCAAGACAGTGGAAATGCAGGATGATATAAGTACTTTAAGGGCTCTAAAAGGGGAAAATAGCCCAGTGAGGAAAGGAAACAAGGATATAAGTAAACTAAAAGAGAAATAATGAATAATTAATATAGAATATTTTAAGAACAGTAATAGCATTAAAACAGATATTTCATATATAAACTATAAAAAGACTTATATCAGCATGTTCAACATAAAAACATTTGCTGCAAGTTTGAACTTTTGAAGTTTAAAGGTTTAAAGGTCGCTCATGAATGGCAGAGGTAAGAGACAGTGACATTGCCCTAGCAATCAGGACAATGCCCTAGAGACTGACCAAACCTCCTCTCCACCCAAGCTAGGACCAGGGAGGGCCAAGCAGTGGCTGCTGATGACTCAGCAGAAAGACCTATAGGCTCCCCCAAACCCCCCAACCTTAGCTCACAAGGATGGTAAGGTTGCAGACACTAATGGCACTAACGAGGCTGATTCAACTCTACCCGATCAGGAAGATCATTCCACAACTTGGTCACAGCTGGAATAAAATTTCTAGAATACTGCGTAAATTTGAATCATAGAATATTAGAATTAACTGCATATCTAATCCTACGAACAAGCAATGCAGTCATGACAGATCTGAAAGCAAAATTTAAATTTTACAGCTGACTGCTCTTCTAAGCAAACAAAGGATGTGTCTCTTGCAAGCATAATACTGCACGAAAACCCCTAATGTACTGTGTGTGTGTGTGTGTGTGTGCGTGTGCGTGCGTCATACTGCAAACACAAACACAATTGAGAGGGAAAGTTCAAATCCTATTGCATTGTAAGTCACCAATCGAGTTGATATGAAAAAAAACCTTCAATTTTTCAAAACATTTTTCAAAAATTACTCTAATGTATATATATATATATATATATATATATATATATATATATATATATATATATATATATATATATATATATATATATATATATATATATATATATATATATATATATATATACACACACACACACACACACATATATATATATATATATATATATATATATATATATATATATATATATATATATATATATATATATATTTATATCGACAACAATTTTGCATTATTATTATTATTATTATTATTATTATTATTATTATTATTATTATTTAATGCGTCATTCTTATAAGACTGTGTGCTTGGCAAACGGAAATTCTTTACGCCATTTCGAGGTCATATGAAATATATAAGAAGAAATATTTTTTTTTCATTTCCTGGTTATTCTCTCTCTCTCTCTCTCTCTCTCTCTCTCTCTCTCTCTCTCTCTCTCTCTCTCTCTCTATATATATATATATATATATATATATATATATAAAGCTATTAGTAACAAGGTTTTACCCTGAAAACAAAATGTAATTATTTTCATTCTGAGAATAATGTTTTGACGCAATGTTTAATGTTACCGGAAACACCAGTCAGTGTTTAGTACTATTTATAAAAACCAATTTTCTTGCAGGAGCTATTTTTATTCTACACGTTGTTCTACAAGAACTCAATGAATAGAAAATACAGATATTCATAATCGAAGTGTAAGTCATCTGTATAATACGGTATACCTACACCCAGAAGGTACAATTTACAAAGAAAAATAACTACAGTGGATACAGGCTG
>NC_090749.1:101334992-101337492 GCF_036898095.1 Palaemon carinicauda
TATAACTTAACCATTTGACTAATATAGATACATCATTTTAATTTTGCCCTAAGTTATTGACTTGATATCAATATAAATTGAATCGAAACAATTAATTATATATCAAAACATTTAAATTGAACCGAAATTGAGAGCTATGTCCCCAGTTATTCTAGTGCTACTCTTACGCCATAGTTAGATACTGTTCTCCGTTTTCTTTCATCTGTGGAAAATGACTAGCTATTGTTCACAATTCTTTTAATTCCGTCAATAGTATAGTCCCAGAGCTCGGGGGGTTTTATTTATGTTTTTGAGTGCAAAAGGTCTGTTAGTTGTTTCTATAGTAGAATTTTCTCAGGAATTCAAAAATCTATTTCTTACAAACACAGCGGTAGCCGTTTTTTCAGAAATACACATTGAATATGGGTACCCCTTGTGAAAATGAACTTTCTCTATGGCGCCTCCCAATGTCATACATTTCAATTTAAATGTTCATTTCCCAAATGTTAATGTATAAAGTGCCTCCAAATAATTATATTTTGGTAACGATACCTTTCTATGATTCATTTGATGTGACTAATGTAGGATTATTTTGTTGTTTTTTAAATTTCAGACTATCAAAGATGTCACGCAATGTTATTGTGAATAAGTGGCATTTTGTAATTTTCTCTTTTTCGGATTTTCTACCAATGAAATGCCAATATATTGATGTACATGCAATTGAAATAACTTATTCTTTCTAAAGTCTCAAAGTATGTTTATTTTGAACATTAACATATCATAGCTTTCAATTGTTTGTAATGAAAATTAGATGTGTACACAAACAAATAATTGCGTTTTGAATTATACCAAGAAGTGGATGATAATTCAAACTACAACATAGCATTACTTTTGGTGTTGCAATGAAATAATTAAATATGCAAAGGTCATGGCCCATTGGCATAGTAGTATCTATATATTTTAATGCTATCATGCTGGCAGCAAACTGTTCTCTATGTATCCTAATCAAATCATTCATTTCATGATGACACAAAGTTTACTGTCCATCATCAAAGTCAGATTCGTCACTAGAGTCAAACTGAGTTTGATTATCAGTCACACCTATGTTGATGTCATCTTCTGTATCATGACTAAGAAGACGTACCACATTCTGTGGAAGTTGGTTTCCATTAAACCAGTCAATAACAAATGAGTTGCCGACCAGTTTCCATCTGTGTTCCTCGGCTCGAGTTGTGCACGGTTGAGGACGTTTGGCATTTTTCCACATGGCAGCAACATAGTTGGTTCTGTGGATTTTATTGAGCAGGACTTTGACATGGTGGAATGCTGCTAGGATTAATTCCTTGAATTTTTTCTAAAGAATTTTCATTCCTCTTGGGTGCATACTTCTGTTAGAAAAGAGCAAATCTAGCATCATTGATGCTGTTGAGTTTGGGCAAACCATACAATGCACAAGTGAACATTTCAATAGCAGCTAAACCTTCAGGAGTGACTACAGCATTAACCCAAAGGTTTGCAAAAGCTTCCTTAAAACTTTCATGCTTCATAATCAACTTCAAGGCTTTCACCTTTCCATTGCTCATAAATGATGATGTGTTGTCTGAACCAGTGAAGGCATGCAGTGCTGGTAAAGCATCAATCATGGCTCGATCCATATGATCCACCAGCTGTGAGATGTTAATGTGTCTCCTTGTGTTGTTACTCCTAAGGCCAGCGTCCATCCAAATAGTGAAACTGCTGTCATTCGTATGATTTGCAATATGATACAGGAGCAAAATAAACACATCTGTGTCCGACTCTGATGACTACTGAAGAACATCTGTTCTTTTCGAGGATGTGATGTAGATGGTACATAATCCGTGTATCAGCTTCTTCATGGAGACATCTAAGCTGTGAGATCTCTTCTCTGTGGACTTTTCCGTCCCTGGCATTGAAGGAGTAGTAGGTTTTGTCAAGAGTGAGATAGGCTATGTGACCAGCCAAGATATCTATATCTGTGTGTTCAGTCCAATCTGACCGGAGGAACTGAAATAATGCTGTCTTGAAAGCTGATGACCGCAATGCTTTCTGCCAGTCTTTTGGACACTTCTGCTTTGGCCCTGCTATGGTGTATGTTGCATCGTCATTTCCACGTCTTGAGTGTTCCACATCTTTAATAGAAGGAGTGATGTAGGTGTCACAAACCAAATCTATTCCATGAGATGGCATCTGGCACAACCGACAGATGATTAGCTGAGCCAATTCCCCAAATGTTGGTGGTAAATTCTACAGTGTGTGCAACAAGAACATGGCGTCGATGATGGTATGTCCGTTTCACTAGGTGGGGGTGTGCTGTCTACCATGCCTTCAATCTTGTGAAGGAGCTTGGCCTTATCTGTTTTGTTGATGCTTCCATCAACATGTGCCAATGATAGGGGTACGGGTGTGAGAGGGTAGGTAAAGACTAGCTCTGTGTCAGCATTCTGTGTGGTACTAAGGTAGAGAAGACGTCCAAACCAATCTCTGGTGCCCTTCAATTCAA
>NC_090749.1:101342492-101344992 GCF_036898095.1 Palaemon carinicauda
TGTTATTTGACACTACAAAGAGCTCAAACTTACGCACTTAACACTTGGAAAAGCTTATTTTTTGTTATTTGACACTGCAAAGAGCTCAAACTTACGTACTTTACGCTTAGAGAAGCTTATATTTGTTATTTGACACTACAAAGAGCTCAAAATTACGTACTTTACACTTAGAAAAGTTTATTTTTGTTATTTGACACTACAAAGAACTCAGACTTACGTACTTTACACTTAGGGAAGCTTATTTTTGTTATTTTACACTACAGAGAGCTCTAATGTAGGTACTTTATACTTAGAAAAGCTTGATTTTGTTATTTGACACTACAAAGAGCTCAAACTTACGTACTTTACACTTAGAAAAGCTTATTTTTGTTATTTGACACTACAAAGAACTCAGACTTACGTACTTTACACTTGGAAAAGCTTATTTTTGTTATTTGACACTACAAAGAGCTCAAACTTACGTACTTTACACTTGGAAAAGCTTATTTTTGTTATTTGACACTACAAAGGACTCAGACTTACGTACTTTACACTTGGAAAAGCTTATTTTTGTTATTTGACACTACAAAGAGCTCAAACTTACGTACTTTACGCTTAGAGAAGCTTATATTTGGTATTTGACACTACAAAGAGCTCAAAATTACGTACTTTACACTTGGAAAAGCTTTTTTTTTGTTATTTGACACTACAAAGAGCTCAAAATTACGTACTTTACACTTGGAAAAGCTTATTTTTGTTATTTGACACTACAAAGAGCTCAAACTTACGTAGTTTACACTTAGGGAAGCTTATTTTTGTTATTTGACACTACAAAGAGCTCAAACTTACGTAGTTTACACTTGGAAAAGCTTATTTTTGTTATTTGACACTAGAAAGAGCTCAAACTTACGTAGTTTACACTTGGACAAGCTTGATTTTTTGTTATTTGACACTACAAAGAGCTCAAACTTACGTAGTTTACGCTTGGAAAAGCTTATTTTTGTGATTCAACTTTACAAAGAGCTCAAACTTACGTACTTTACACTTGGAAAAGCTTATTTTTGTTATTTGACACTACAGAGAGCTCAAACTTACGTAGTTTACGCTTGGAAAAGCTTATTTTTGTTATTTGACACTGCAAAGAGCTCAAACTTACGTACTTTACGCTTAGAGAAGCTTATATTTGTTATTTGACACTACAAAGAGCTCAAAATTACGTACATTACACTTGGAAAAGCTTTTTTTTTGTTATTTGACACTACAAAGAGCTCAAAATTACGTACTTTACACTTGGAAAAGCTTATTTTTGTTATTTGACACTACAAAGAGCTCAAACTTACGTAGTTTACACTTGGAAAAGCTTATTTTTGTTATTTGACACTACAAAGAGCTCAAACTTACGTAGTTTACACTTGGACAAGCTTGATTTTTTGTTATTTGACACTACAAAGAACTCAAACTTACGTAGTTTACGCTTGGACAAGCTCGATTTTTTGTTATTTGACACTACAAAGAGCTCAAACTTACGTAGTTTACGCTTGGAAAAGCTTATTTTTGTGATTCAACTTTACAAAGAGCTCAAACTTACGTACTTTACACTTGGAAAAGCTTATTTTTGTTATTTGACACTACAGAGAGCTCAAACTTACGTAGTTTACGCTTGGAAAAGCTTATTTTTGTTATTTGACACTGCAAAGAGCTCAAACTTACGTACTTTACGCTTAGAGAAGCTTATATTTGTTATTTGACACTACAAAGAGCTCAAAATTACGTACTTTACACTTGGAAAAGCTTTTTTTTGTTATTTGACACTACAAAGAGCTCAAAATTACGTACTTTACACTTGGAAAAGCTTATTTTTGTTATTTGACACTACAAAGAGCTCAAACTTACGTAGTTTACACTTAGGGAAGCTTATTTTTGTTATTTGACACTACAAAGAGCTCAAACTTACGTAGTTTACACTTGGAAAAGCTTATTTTTGTTATTTGACACTACAAAGAGCTCAAACTTACGTAGTTTACACTTGGAAAAGCTTATTTTTGTTATTTGACACTACAAAGAGCTCAAACTTACGTAGTTTACACTTGGACAAGCTTGATTTTTTGTTATTTGACACTACAAAGAACTCAAACTTACGTAGTTTACACTTGGACAAGCTCGATTTTTTGTTATTTGACACTACAAAGAGCTCAAACTTACGTAGTTTACGCTTGGAAAAGCTTATTTTTGTGATTCAACTTTACAAAGAGCTCAAACTTACGTACTTTACACTTGGAAAAGCTTATTTTTGTTATTTGACACCACAAAGAGCTCACTACTTAAGTAGTTTACACTTAGAAAAGCTTATTTTTGTTATTTGACACTATAAAGAGCTCAAACTTACGTAGTTTACACTTGGAAAAGCTTATTTTTGTTATTTGACACTACAAACAGCTCAAACTTACGTAGTTTACACTT
Source organism: Palaemon carinicauda (assembly GCF_036898095.1). Taxonomy (NCBI): domain Eukaryota; kingdom Metazoa; phylum Arthropoda; class Malacostraca; order Decapoda; family Palaemonidae; genus Palaemon; species Palaemon carinicauda. The sequence continues at coordinate 101,344,932 of NC_090749.1, forward strand.
GGAAAAGCTTATTTTTGGTATTTGACACTACAAAGAGCTCAAACTTACGTAGTTTACACTT
>NC_090749.1:101349992-101357492 GCF_036898095.1 Palaemon carinicauda
TATTATTATTATTATTATTATTATTATTATTATTATTATTATTATTATTATTATTATTTGCTAAGCTACGACCCTAGTTGGAAAAGCAGGATGCTATAAGCCCAGGGGCTCCAACTGGGAGAAATTGTTATTATTATTATTATTATTATTATTATTATTATTATTATTATTATTATTATTATTATTATTATTATTATTATTATTATTATTATTATTTGCTAAGCTACGACCCTAGTTGGAAAAGCAGGATGCTATAAGCCCAGGGGCTCCAACTGGGAGAAATTGTTATTATTATTATTATTATTATTATTATTATTATTATTATTTGCTAAGCTACGACCCTAGTTGGAAAAGCAGGATGCTATAAGCCCAGGGGCTCCAACTGGGAGAAATTGTTATTATTATTATTATTATTATTATTATTATTATTATTATTATTATTATTATTATTATTTGCTAAGCTACGACCCTAGTTGGAAAAGCAGGATGCTATAAGCCCAGGGGCTCCAACTGGGAGAAATTGTTATTATTATTATTATTATTATTATTATTATTTGCTAAGCTACGACCCTAGTTGGAAAAGCAGGATGCTATAAGCCCAGGGGCTCCAACTGGGAGAAATTGTTATTATTATTATTATTATTATTATTATTATTATTATTATTATTATTATTATTATTATTATTATTATTATTTGCTAAGCTACGACCCTAGTTGGAAAAGCAGGATGCTATAAGCCCAGGGGCTCCAACTGGGAGAAATTGTTATTATTATTATTATTATTATTATTATTATTATTATTATTATTATTATTATTATTATTATTATTATTTGCTAAGCTACGACCCTAGTTGGAAAAGCAGGATGCTATAAGCCCAGGGGCTCCAACTGGGAGAAATTGTTATTATTATTATTATTATTATTATTATTATTATTATTATTATTATTATTATTTGCTAAGCTACGACCCTAGTTGGAAAAGCAGGATGCTATAAGCCCAGGGGCTCCAACTGGGAGAAATTGTTATTATTATTATTATTATTATTATTATTATTATTATTATTATTATTATTATTATTTGCTAAGCTGCGACCCTAGTTGGAAAAGCAGGATGCTATAAGCCCAGGGGCTCCAACTGGGAGAAATTGTTATTATTATTATTATTATTATTATTATTATTATTTGCTAAGCTACGACCCTAGTTGGAAAAGCAGGATGCTATAAGCCCAGGGGCTCCAACTGGGAGAAATTGTTATTATTATTATTATTATTATTATTATTATTATTATTATTTGCTAAGCTACGACCCTAGTTGGAAAAGCAGGATGCTATAAGCCCAGGGGCTCCAACTGGGAGAAATTGTTATTATTATTATTATTATTATTATTATTATTATTATTATTATTATTATTATTATTATTATTATTATTATTATTATTTGCTAAGCTACGACCCTAGTTGGAAAAGCAGGATGCTATAAGACCAGGGGCTCCAACTGGGAGAAATTGTTATTATTATTATTATTATTATTATTATTATTATTATTATTATTATTATTATTATTATTATTATTATTATTATGCTAAGCTACGACCCTAGTTGGAAAAGCAGGATGCTATAAGCCCAGGGGCTCCAACTGGGAGAAATTGTTTTTATTATTATTATTATTATTATTATTATTATTATTATTATTATTATTATTATTATTATTATTATTTGCTAAGCTACGACCCTAGTTGGAAAAGCAGAATGCTCTAAGCCCAGGGGCTCCAAAAGGGAAAATAGCCCAGTGAGGAAAGGAAACAAGGAAAAATTAAATATTTTAAAAACAGTAACATTAAGATAAATATCTCCTATATAAACTATAGATCATTTAACAAAACAAGAGGAAGAGAAATAAGATAGAATAGTGTGCCCGAGTGTACCCTCAAGCAAGAGAACTCTCATCCAAGATAGTGGAAGACCATGGTACAGAAACTATGGCACTACTATAGCTAAAGAGCCTCTTCTACCCTTACCAAGAGGAAAGTGGCCACTGAACAACTTCAGTGCAGTAGTTAACCCCTTGGGTGAAGAATTGTTTGGTAATGTCAGGTGTATGAGGACAGAGGAGAATCTGTAAAGAATATGCCAGACTATTTGGTATATGTGTATGCAAAGGGGAAATGAACCGTAACCAGGGAGATGGATCCAATGTAGTACTGTCTGGCCAGTCAAAGGACCACAAATCTCTCTAGCGGTAGTATCTCAAACTTGTTGCATATGCAGATGATGCTACTCTCTTTGCATCAGTTTTGTGTCCTAGATGTAAATCTGGGGTTGGTGAATCCCTTAATAGAGATTTAGCTAGAATTAGTGAATGGTGCAAATTATGGGGTATGAAGTTGAATCCTAAGAAAACTCAATGTATGATTGTTAGTAGATCAAGGACAGTGGCTCCTCAACATCTGGATCTCAGTATTGATAATGTTTCTTTAACTTTGTATGACTTAAAAGTTTAGGTGTGATTCTCGACAGCAAATTTACTCCTGAAAAACACATTAGGTCTGTGTCTTCTTCAATTGCACAGGAAAATTGGTCTATTGAGAAAGTCTTTCGAGATATACATTGATCTATTCTGAAGAAGTGTTTTAATTCTTTCATTCTACCTTGCTTCGAGTATTGTTCTCCTGTCTGGTCTTCAGCTGCTGATTCTCGTCTGAATATTAATCTTTGGTACCGTTGTTCAATTAGTTCGTTATGCACAAGGTATTTCTTAAGTCTAACCATCCTTTGCATTCAGGTTTTCCCAGCCTTCACCATCCTGCACTAGGCTTGCAGGTCATTGCAAGTCATTGCAGGCCTTGCCTTCTCCATCATAAATGCAATACTACACAGTATTCAAGAAGTTTTATTCTAGGTGTGACCAGATTGTGGAATGAGCTTCCTAATTTGGTAGTTGATTCGTTGTAACTTCAAAAGTTTAAGGAGAGAGAGAGAGAGAGAGAGAGAGAGAGAGAGAGAGAGAGAGAGAGAGAGAGAGAGAGAGAGAGAGAGTGTATTTAAAATTCTAAGGCATATGTTGAAGATGACTTTGTGAATTACTAATAAGAGAATGTGGGCTCTCTCTCTCTCTCTCTCTCTCTCTCTCTCTCTCTCTCTCTCTCTCTCTCTCTCTCCTTTGTTATCCACTGCGTGTACTTAACTATTTTTTTCCAATGTTTCTTTTCCACCGGCCATTATTAACCGTGGGAAATATAAAGGAAAAAAATTGATGCTCATCCAGTGGCAACGTTCAAACCTCAAGGCGATGCGGCAATTAGATATTCAACCAATAGCAGCATTACACGTCATAATATATGATGACGTCACTAATGCGTCATGGAAGGTATCCAATCACGATCCCGGACGCTTGACCTTCTGTCTTCCAGCCAGAGGGTATGACGTCATGCATCTTGGAATGGTCTTAAAAAGGAGAGAGAGAGAGAGAGAGAGAGAGAGAGAGAGAGAGAGAGAGAGAGAGAGAGAGAGAATTAACATGTGTTGCTACCCGGGGATTATAGTTTGCTCCATCAAAGACCTTTTATATCTATTCCTTAGAATATATTTCTTAAATAGAAAAATCCTTTTATATATAAATATATATAAATATATATACACACACACACACACACACACACACATATATATATATATATATATATATATATATATATATATATATATATATATATATATATATATTCATAGAATATATATTTTCTTTCCAAATATGAAACTAAAGAGACATGAAAAATAGCCTTGAAGCCGACAGTCCGAAGACAATACTGGAATCCCGGGCGTTGTCGAAGCTGGAGTCTTTGAACCGTGCAAAGGTCGCCAGAAAGGGTCGCACAGAGGTCGTCGTTTTAGATAAGACCAAGTTTGAGAATTGCTTTTTATATCCTCATCTTCCTCCTCGAGTCTCTGCTCCGTACGAAGCCGATCCTTGCGGAGTCGGCCTCTCGCGAGGACTCTTTGTGTCGGAGCCTCCTGTTTGGCTCCAGTCTTTGCTAAGGTTCATTTCCATTTCTTATCTTCTTCTATTTTACCTTCAGATGACCTTTAAATGACGCTTGGTCTTCATATGACCTTTGACCTAATAACCTTTGGCTTTCATATGACTTTTGACCTTAAAATGACCTTTGACCTTGAAGATACCTTTGACCTTGAAGAGACCTATGACCTTTGCTATTCAAATGACCTTTGACCTTTAAAATGATTTTTGACCTTGAAGAGACCTATGACCTTTGCTATTCAAAAGACCATTGACCATTCAAATGATTTTCGACCTTGAAGAGACCTTTGACCTTCAAATGACCTTTGCTATTCAAATGACCTTTGACCTTTAAATGACCTTTGGCTTTCATATGACCTTTGACTCAGGGGACCTTTGCCCTTCAAATGACCATTGACCTTATCGAGACCTTTTAATTTCATATGACCTTTGACCTTCATATGACCTTTAACCTTCAAATGACCATTAATCTTTAACCTACAAATAACCTTCAATCTTCAAATGACCTTTGACCTGGAAGAAACCTTTGAATTTGTATGACCTTTGACTTCATATGACCGTTGGCTTTCATATGAACTTTGACTTTCATATGACCTTTGGCTTTCAGATGACCTTTGACCTTCAAATGACCTTGGTGTACCTGTTTGTGAATTAGGCTACTCATATGTTTCCTTGGAGAAAATAATCAAAGTTTAAAGGTCACTCATGAGTGGCACAGACCATATATACATACTGTATATATAATCAATGCCTTAGCCCTCTCAACAAAGCTAGGACCATGTAGGGCCAGGCAATGGCTACTGTGAGAAAGCTTTTGATTCTGTCAAAACCTAAGCAGTAACGAAAGCTGTATAAAAGCAAGGGATAGATGAATCCTATGATAGGACACTTAAAGACATCTATACAGGAAGTACTTCTTCTTTGTCTACATCTTTTCCCCACCTATGTGGGGTCGATGTTTCTGGTGAGCTTTCTCCATCTACCTCTGTCCCACACCTCATCACCGGTTAATCCCTTTGATCGAAGGTCATCCTTGATACGTTCCATCCACCTTCGCTATGGTCTCCCTCTCCTTCTCGTTTCCTGTACCTCCCTTTCCATCACTCTCCTCCCAATATACTGTTCATCTCTTCTCATGACAAGTTGAGGCTGGCTTGCCTCCCTCCCCCCCTCAGTGGCTGGATTCCATACAGGAAGTGCATCAATTCTAAAACTACATATAGTTGGAAAATTTCAATTGAGAGACTCATTAAGTAGACCTACATACGCTCCCCCAAAACCCCACAGCCCTAGCTAACCAGGACGATGAGGTTGAGTAGGGTGTCGAACCCTATGCCGAAGTAGGAAAGTACTCATTAGCTCTTCCTGGAGTTAGTTAAACTTAACTAATTGATTAAATACCAGTGGAAATTAGAATAGATGATATCTTGAGCATCGTGCCTGCCCTCGTACGAGCACTGAGATCGAACCTGCTTATAAAGTCAGCAAATATCTCATTGCATATTCAGCTCTTGGTGTATTCATATTGAAGTACCCAACAGAATTAATTTCTGTTTATTTCTTTTGTCAACTTGTATTACTTACTTTAAGATCATTAGGTCCCAGACACGGACAATGCTACGATCATATATTTGTATGAATAAATAAGCCATTAACCTCCCCAAATATTTTCAAATATTTTTTTTTTTTTTATAAGTACGAGAATAATCTAAGCAGTTTGTACTAATGGTAAGATTAACTATGACTTTAAATCTGTGTGTCCAAGACAACAATGAACAATGGAAGAGACAGATTTAATGACTTACCACCTGTGACAAAGGTGTTTTTTATATGTAAGTTCTCTAAGAATTCACATTTCTTAGAAAGGCCATTGTAATGCATTGTTTTTGGCATTCTTTACATATCTCTCTGTCTTTCTCACATACCATCCTTGAAAATTGATATAATTTTTTATATTTTCACATTTGTTTATCCTGATCTCTAGACAAACAGCATCAAAAAGTTTATGCCAAAGCACAGAATGGTGTGACACTGTATGACGGCTATGATACTGTGCTTCAGCTATGACTCCATAACCCTATACTGCAGGTATGGCTAAATACTAAAACTATGACCCCATACTTCAGCAATTACCCTGTTCTGTTTCACAAACCTCATAGTTCAGCTATGACCCTGTGCTATAGCTGTGACCCTGTACTTCAGCTATGACCTTATACTTCCGCTATAACCCTTTGCTACAGCTGCAACCCTGTACGTAGCTATGACCCTATACTTCAGCTATGACCCTATACTTCAGCTATAACCCTGTGCTATACTATAACCCTCTGCTATAGCTGTGACCCTGTACTTCAGCTTTGACCTTATACTTCTGTTTTAACCCTTTGCTATAGCTGCAACCCTGTACGTAGCTATAACCCTATACTTCAGCTATGACCCTCTACTTCAGCTATAACTCTGTGCTATACTATAACCCTCTGCTAAAGTTGTGACCCTGTACTTCAGCTATGACCTTATACTTCTGTTTTAACCCTTTGCTATAGCTGCAACCCTGTACGTAGCTATAACCCTATACTTCAGCTATGACCCTATACGTCAGCTATAACTCCGTGCTATACTATAACCCTCTGCTAAAGCTGTGACCCTGTACTTCAGCTATGACCCTATAATTCAGCTATAGCTGTGGCCCTGTACTAAAGGTATGACCGCAAACTCCATCTGTGACTCTGAACTTCAGCTGTGACTCTATACTTCAGCTGTGACCCTGTGCTCTAGCTGCGACCCTGTACTTCAGCTATGACCATGCTTCAGCTATGACTTTGCACTGTAGCACTGACCCTGTACTACTCATAGAGATGCTACAACTAGATGCCACGTGACCCACATTGGCCAATGGTAGCGAATATGTCAGGATCACCGCCATGTTGGGAAGGTCCAGTTGCTCTTAGAATATGTGCATACCACTTTGAGATTTACCTAGCTCATATTTTGTTATGATACACTGAATAGATATACATCTAAATATCATTATTCATTTATGTATATTTATATACATGCATATGTAAATATACATACTACCTTAATATTCGTATATATCCAAATATATAAATATTTATCTATCTATTCATCTATATGTATAATGTATATTCCTGACATATAGTTAATCAGTGTCTCACAGTCCTTCAGGTAGGGGGAGAAGAAGTAGTCATACCATAGCGAGAAGGGATATCCAAGAGGAAAGGGTATTGGGGGGGGAAGGATTGAATGTGTTTATGTAGCCTACACACACACACACACACATATATATATATATATATATATATATATATATATATATATATATATATATATATATATATATATATATATATACCTCTCCAAGATGGCTGCCATCTCCACGCTTGCGGGCTATGTCAATGCGCCATCTAGTTGTGGGATATCTATGCTACTAGTGTATGACTATAATA
>NC_090749.1:101362492-101374992 GCF_036898095.1 Palaemon carinicauda
TTTTTGACGGGTCGCATACACTGGTTACGATACCAATGAAAATAACACCACTTTATTTTTATTCAATAAGGAACAAATAAAACTCCAAGATATTTTTTCTTTATAAACATTGTTTAATCTTATAATTTTAATTATAAAGTAACAATTTCCCTAATTATTAATAGTAGCAGTAATAGCAAGTTTGGCCCTGGGATGGGTGAAGGATGGGCTGGGTTTGGCCAAATATTACAAGTGGGTCTTGCTAAAGGCCTGTCCACACGACTGAGCCTGATCGGCGGACCTCCCCTCTAACGGGCACGCTTGACGGGCAAACTGTAAAATCGCTTGATGGGTCTTTTAGCGATGCCTTGAGTTTCGACCATGGCAGACGTACATTAACAGATAAATTCTCCTCTGACTGGCACATTTGACGGTCAAACCGTTAAATCGCCTGATGGATCTTGTAGCGAAATCACTATGGTGTTCACCGATGCCTTGAGATTCGACACTGACAGACGTACGTTAACATATACATTTCATTTGCCGAGCCATTCTTTGGACCATATTCTCTTATTTTTCATCACACACAAAGCAATTATCAAAGCAATATATTCTTCTTTTCGGTAGCCACCACGTTTATGGTACCACACTGAACGCTCTACTGGCACCGTCGGGCATGCCCACCTCTCCATCGACTCATCCATGTGGACAACATTCATGGGTAAGCCCGCCAGAATTTACCTTCCAACCCTGGAGTATGTCGATCAGGCCCGCTCGTGTGGACAGGCCTTTAAAGAAACAAGAGCCTGTGCTGAAACAAAGCTAACAAGACAGTGCGTCTTTTCTGAAGCGTGATGCAATGTTTTGCGTATCTATTTAGTTTGTCACTGATTTGTGCGAAGTTTTTTGAAGTAATGAGAATGTTTTGTTCATTTTTGTGATTTTTGCATAATATTTAGTTCGTCTCTTTGATCCGTGCAAGTTTCGGCAGTGCGTCGTAATATAAGAAGCGGGCGATTTAATAATCGTAATTTTACTCTAAAACAAAAGATTGAAATTGTTGCCTGAACAATTTGCCTCAAGAAAACAAAATGTAGAAGGTTAAGAATGTATCTTTTAAATCTTCTCGCTAAATCATTCTAGGACTGAACGCTGCGACGAATGTAAATGCCAGTGCTATAATCTTCTAGTCATATTTGGCAATCCGACAAGACTGACTAAATCTCCACCTTGTCCTAACTGACAACCAGATAAGACTGACTAGATCTTCTCATCCTAACTGACAACCGGAAAAGACTGACTAAATCTTCTCATCCTAACTGACAACCGGAAAAGACTGACTAAATCTTCTCATCCTAACTGACAACCGGATAAGACTGACTAAATCTTCTGGCTATACCTGACAGCCTGATAAGACTGACTAAATCGTCGGGTCGTGTCTGGCAACCCGATAAGACTGACTAAATCTTCTGACTATACTCGACAACCCGATAAGACTAACTAAATCGTCGGGTCGTGTCTGGCAACCCGATAAGACTGACTAAATTCTATGGTCATATATATCAACCTGACAAGACTGACCAAATATATCTAGCCATATCAGACAATCTGAAAAGATTTACCTTGAATATTCTGGTCATATCTGAAAACCTGATGAGACTGACCTTAATTCCTCTGGCAATTCTTAACCTGATAAGACTGACCTTAATTCCTCTGGCTATTCTTAACCTGATAAGACTGACCCTATTTCCTCTGGCTATTCTTAACCTGATAAGACTGACCTTAATTTCTCTGGCTATTCTTAACCTGATAAGACTGAAATTAATTTGTCTGGCCATAGCTAACAACCTGATAAGACTGACCCTAATTTATCTGGCTATTCTTAACAACCTGTTAAGACTGACCCTAATTCATCTGGGTATTAACAACCTGATAAGACTGACCTTAATTCATCTGGCTATTAACAACCTGATAAGACTGACCCTAATTCATCTGGCTATTAACAACCTGATAAGACTGACCCTAATTCATCTGGCTATTAACAACCTGATAAGACTGACCCTATTTCATCTGGCTATTCTTAACAACCTGATAAGACTGACCTTAATTCATCTGGCTATTAACAACCTGATAAGACTGACCCTAATTCATCTGGCAATAGTTAACAACCTGGCAAGACTGACCCTAATTCATCTGGCTATTAACAACTTGACAAGACTGACTAAGTCTTATGGCCATTCCAAACAACCCACCAAGACTAATTCTAATTCATCTGGCTATACTTACCAACCTGACAAGCCTGAACATTTTTATATCATGTTTAGTTCACTTAACACTTCATTTCAGCCTCTGGTTTTCTGTATCTGCTTTTCCAGACTTGTAATGTATTGCACACGAGATTGCCCAGAAAGGTTACAAGCACTGGACCTTGTGAACCCCCCCAAACCCCGTAAGGGTTACGTTAGTAAACCTCCGCCAACAAACGTTTGTTATCCAAAAGGCATTGTTAGGTAGATCGGTTTGATTGATGAAGGAATAGAGGAGTTAAACTACCTCAAAATCAAAATTAAATAAAAATTACAATAAGAAAACTGTAGCTCTAATCTACTAGATATACATACAACTAAATTACAAGTAAATTGATTTGTTTTTCTCACAGTTGTCGAGTTTTAGTATACTTTTTCTTGGAACTCAGTTTGACGAATATGCGTATATAACTAATTATTGATATTATTTTGAGTTATGAAGTATATGCATTCTGTGTTCATTGCTTATTGAACCACTTTGAAGCTAGTGCCAAATCTATAAAAGTCAACAGAAAAAGCACCGAGACACTTGTATCTCAACTTCGCTACTGTACATTCACGACAACATTTTCCAACGTCCAGTGCTGTAGCCCTGTGGTAATATAGGCTTTAGCTCTATTTATATTTTCTATAAACGCTCTTTATTAAACAAACCTACTTTAGGCATACGGACGATTCGTCGGAATTATCTACCGCGAACATATAATTCGTCGACTGAAACGTCAATTGCGAGTCTTCAACAACCTTCGATAAAACAGATTTGTTCGAAATCATCACGAATTTGAGACATCCATATTGGATTTGGGCTTTTAGCCAGGCGCTGGGCCCCCTAAGTTTATATAGTGAAAGCCCAGCTACACAAGGGGCTCAAAATTATAAGAGATTGGAAGAAAAGAAGCCAAAACGGAAGTAAAGGAACTGAAGGAATGCCTACAATACACCACTACAGGTGCACTGACGTCCCTACCCCTGAATGATTCTTATGGTATCCATATTGCGACAACTGTTTGGTACCCTTGACAGCGAGGCGTTTGTTGACCGAATGGTCCACATAGTATTGAAAGAAATGGATATCCGTTTGAGGCTCAAGGTATGATGGCAGGTTCATCCTTGCCAAGATTCTTGGACACGACGTGTCTTACCATTCTAGCGGTATTTTTAGCTTTACTTCAGAAGCAGGTCTTCTGAAAGCTATTTAATTTTTAAAACGACATCTTTGCTTTTATGGTTTTAATTGAATGTTCTTTTATTCTTTATTCATAATAAATTATATATGCGTCAGTGGCCTTAGATGTCAGGATGCCAGAAAACCTTGATTCAATCAATCGACCTATAAACTTCCGCAGTTTGTTCAGTACGTGTATGTAATACGAACCTTAGCAATTTCAACGAAAAGGGTCTCCTTACGCCTTTCTTGCGGATCTGGGCTGCACACGGACATCACTGCGCTAACATAACCATAGAACAACTAATATGTAATTTCATCCAATGACCACTTTATCTAAAATTTACAGTAGAAGAATATTTAGATGATATATACACTACCATAACAAATGCTTTCATTTCTATGTTCAAATATTCTATATAGAATTAGCTGGGAGTGTTTTAATTCAATACAAATTTATTATAAACTTAATTACCCAATCTATTAATCCACAAACGTTTGTATCCCTATGATAAGTTGTAAGTTAGTGTCCATGTTCTTGTCTCCCATCAAACTGTCAGGATAAATATCCTTCTATAAAGCTATCCTATGGATAAAATATCCAATCTAGGCCTTCTTATCCATTTATTCAACCATTTTGGAACAGCCTTAGCCTTCAAATTACTAAAATTCTGACTGTTTCGTTGTGGAGAGGCCAAAGGAATAAAAATAGACTATACTAATAGGGGGCCATGTTATTTTATGCGAGTTACCCAATAAAAGCGAAAAATTTCGTTTTCTTTGGTATATATATGTATTAGCATTAACCAGTTTTCTTTGATAGTAGTGTTCATTTAAACGGTAACTTACATAAGTCTTTACGGGGATATATTTTTTTTTCTTTTCAGCATATGACAATTGATAATTTTACCCTGCCATTTTAATAGAAAACCATGAATTATATATTAGATTTCCATTTTTTTTTTTTTAGATTTTAAACAAAAGTATTCAGTGGTCATTAGGGAAAGCATATTAAATAATTGAACATAGAACCTCTCTCGCGCCTCTTTGCTTAATATAACATCAATTTCAAAACAGAACAACTATGAATAAATGTGTGTGTATATATATATATATATATATATATATATATATATATATATATATATATATATATATATATATACATACAGTGGGTACCCCTGAATACCGCCAGATGCAATCTGAACGTACACGTCGAGAATTGGTGTTCTACAAACAAAGTAACAAACATCAATTTGTACTAATTATTACTATGAGCATCTGTAGACGTACGGGGAAACATGGCGTTAACGGTGCCTCTCTCCGCGAGATCGACTGATCTCGTGCGCGGGTTCCTCGTTTTGCAAACATTCTAGACGCCTTTGCAATCACAGTGTGTAAACAACTAACAAATTACCCGAAACTCGATTCAGAGCTTCAAACGATTCAACAACTTTGGTTATATCTCTTAAATTCAAACTAGAAACAATACGTTTGTTATATCTCTTAAATTTAAACTATAAACAATATGTTTGTTATAACAACGAGCACCCGATTTAGTAGTCTCTACTCTACCCTGGTTATCGTAAAACAGGCACGAGCAACTGTTTTTCAACTGGCGGTCACATTTCACCAGTAAGGGCTTGTCCAATATATACTATTTTTTGCCCAATTTCTGTTTTTTTTTGTCTTACTATGAAAGTTTATGGAAACCTGACATCTTATTTGCTATTTCTAATGCTGATAAAGATAATTACTGGTATAAATAAATAGTTTCGGTAACCTAGAAAATCTCGCGGGTCTCAAAACAACTACACAAGTTGCCCATGCCTGTTGAAGAGTATATATCATTGTAAATTTTACATAGTGTCTGGCGTTTGCATGCAATGCATAACACCATAAAGCTATGATTCATTATAATGTCCTTAGTCATCATATAATGTGCATAGAAATTTATCACATATAAATAATTTGCATAACATTTACAATTATTTTATATATACTATCATACACATTCAACCTTTCATCATTGTAAATTGTGGATATTATTGCTAGATTATTCTACCCCTTCTATAATGTCCAGTGTCATCACAGAATATACATATTATAAATACACTATTAATGCAGTCTTTGGATTTCCCTGGTATATGTTTGTCATAGGTCCCCTTTACAATGTCATTTGTCACTGTGGATAGTCCACGTCTTACAATAGTTACGACATGTCCCAAACACGACCCAAGTCAGCCGTCCTCAGCCCTCTACTCGAGAGCGCATCGCTGCGAAGCAACGGCAGCGCCTCTTTGAAACTAGACTGATAAAAAAAACCAGAGACAAATAAAGCAAATGTGATCAACAATATAACCTGAGCTAGTGCTACCCGGGGTTAAGACGCCGACGATGTCTTCTCGGATTTTCCCAGCGCGTTTTCCTTCGCGAACCTGTTGGCCTCTTCCCGGATGTCTTTCATCTCGTCTAGGCTGGAGAAGATCCCTTTGATCAACTGGCCGTACAGACGGTCGCTGTAGTAAGTGTTGGTTGGCAGGATGCCTTCCATGAAGCCGATGTGGCCTCCTCTGGCCGTGACGACGATGGCCACGTGGCTCGATTTGTTGGCCGCCTCTATGGGAATTCCTGTCGAGAGGTAGAAAGGAGGATATTAGAGTTGGATAACAGTGTGCTTTCGATATAGCAGTAAAGGTTTAAAAGGTCATTCATGAATGGCATAAGCAAAGGACAGGATAATGCCATAGAGACCAGTCATGTATACATTTAAGTGCCCAAGCCCCTCTCCATCAAGCGAAGACCAGGGAGGGCAAGGGAATGGAGGCTGATGACTCGGCAGATAGACGTATAGACTCCCCCCAAACCTACTCCTCCCAGACATTACTAGAAACCTTGAAGCTCAAGCACTGCTCAAATACTCATCCACAATGATTTCCAGAACCCTGAAAGGTTAAGGCGAGCCAGGCAGGATACGTAAGGGAGATGAATGAGAATTTTATATACGGCAATATTAAAGATCATAATACTGTAAATTTATAAGACATTTAGTATACGATGGTGGATGCAATTGGGTTAGGAGTGGATAGCGCAGCACATTTTATGTGTCGACGAGTTTATAGCAAGGCTCCTGTTATCCCAAAAGAGTGAAAAATAGAGAAAAAACTTCATTACCTTATATAAATTTGGGACCCATAAATGATTTTTTTTATTAATTTCTGTGGTTATAAAATCAGTGATGATAAAAAGATATACCAAGTAAAATAAACTCCCATTTATTTTTGTATTGTACTTATATGATATAATAATGTGTGTGTGCTTTAGAGTTACAAGGATTTTGGATGTCTGAAAGGCTTTTTAATCCACGTGCGGAGACTCCATTTGCTCTTTGGTCGAATGATTTAGTTTAAGCGTTCAGAGAGTTCTTATAATCTTGTCTAACTTATTCTTGAACTCATTTAGCATGTTACTGTTTACTACATCCGCTGGAAGTCTATTTCAAGTATTTGCAATTTTGTATGTAAAACAAATTGCCACATTGAGTGGTGTCGTAACTTCAATTCTAGTTAGTATCCATTACTTCTGGACTGATTTGTGCTAAGCGAGAAAAGATTGTTGTAATCTACATTTGTTATTCCTTTAAGAATTTTGAATACCTCTATTGACTGTCCCTTTAGTCATCACGTTTTTAGATCAAATAAGTTCAAACTTTCCATCCTTTGTCTATACCCAAATTGCCTTAGTGTTGGAACTAGTATGGTGGCCGTAGATTGTACTGTTTTCAGTCTATCTATATCCTTTTGAATACTTGGAGCGCAGAATTGGACTCTGTATTCTAGATGAAGTCTTACTAGGGATGTGTACAGCTGTAGTATAGTGTCTTTGTTTCTGTATTTGAAGACTAATGTATGCCATTGAGCTCAGAATTTTAATCTAAAACAATCACAAAGTCAGTTTGTTTGTATGATTTAAAGGCAGATTCAACATATTGCCTAGACTACAAGGTCTTGTGGTTTGATCCGTCTTACCCTTCCATTATCTGCAAAAAGACCCAGTTTATTGTGGGTAAGGTCAAGGTAGTATGAGCGAATTATGTTAATACCCCTTGTACCTCTGTTGACCTGTGCAAAGAAGTGGGTACTTGGTAACTGGTAAACAGGTGGGTCATCTTTGGGTTGGTAAAAGGAAACAGGCTAGCAAGTTTCTTCTCATCTTATCCTCTATTAAGGGTTTAAAGGTTGTTCATAAATGACAGAAGCAAGGGATGTGACAACACCTTGGAGAGCAGCCATATAAGCATAAGATTACTACCCAAGCCCTCTCTCTATCAAGTTAGGACCATGGAGGCCCAGGCAATGGCTGTTTCCCAAACCCCTCCTCCCATCCTTAGCTTATACAGATGGTAATGTTACAGACACTGCTAGCTACTATAGAGCTTGAGTGGATCTTGAATCTTTGTCTAACAGATAGCCAGGCAGGGGGCATTTCCAATAGGGTACCACAGCAATAGGAAAGAGTCCTTGACCTCATTCTTATATGTAGTTTCTACTGGCTGAAGACGGCCAATAACTCTGTTCTGATCCTCAGCTTACTTGACCTTCCTCTCGTCATTACGTTCCTTTGGAAAGGGTCGTTGACCTCGTTTTCACCCGTAGTTTCTACAGGCTGATGACTGTCAATAACTCTGTTCCAATCCTCAGCTTACTTGACCTTCCTCTCGTCATTACGTTCCTTTGGAAAGGGTCGTTGACCTCGTTCTCACCTGTAGTTTTTACTGGCTGAAGACAGCCAATAACTCTGTTCCAATCCTCAGCTTACTTGACCTTCCTCTCGTCATTACCTTCCTTAGGCTTTAAAACTCATCTGACCTTGGTTCCATACTTACCTTCTATAGGTTGGAAGGGGTCATCCGCAGCCGACAGACACAGGAGAGGCACCTTGATCTCGTCCAGCTTGTCGTGGAGGCAGGCGGAGCGGTAGTAATCCTCCACGTCCCGGAATCCAAACTGGATGGCCGTGAACCTGCTGTCAAATTCTCGTATGGTTTTGCTCTGCAAGACAGAAAGGCGTTTAGGAGACTGGCTGCTGGAATATAACTTCAGGTAGACATCCTCCAAATACCGTAAATCACTAAGAGGTTTTGAAGGATGTTTTAGGAGATTGGCTACTAAAATACAACTCTAGGTAGGCATCCTCCACGTCAATCACTGGGATGTTTTAAAGGATGTTAATGAATCATATTATTCTAAGTTATATTTCGTTTGGTCTGATTATCTGACGATAGGTATACCAGAATAACAAAGGGGTATTCCATGGTATACTCAAAATTACTAAGCTATTCCATTTAATAGTTAAAAACTGTATGTTATTTTTGAAAGAGATTTAAACCTCTCGCATTTTACATCATTCAAATGTTAATCCTGCCAGACCATTAAAATTATTCACAAATTAGTTTCGTATGTGCAAGATTTGGCTTTTGGGAACTACATTTCATCTAGTTTAAGATTCACATAAGAATAAATGAATAAATAAATAAATAAATGAACCAGGAAACGTAATGTTTGTGTTATCGATTACATAACCCCTATACCCTTAGACATGATTTATGTATTGGGTAGCACATCAAAATCTGAGAATCTATGATAAAAATTCTGTGAAAATAGTGTTTTTGAAAGGAAAGTAAAATAAAATCAAATTAAATTATCATTATGATTATTATTATTACTTGCTAAGCTACAACCCTAGTTGGAAAAGCAGGATGCTACAAGCCTAGGGGGGTCCAATAGGAAAATCACCCAGTGAGGAAAGGAAACAAGGAAAAATGAAATATTTTAAGAAGAGTAACAACATCAAAATAAATATTTCCACATAAACTATACAAACTTTAACTAAACAAGAGGAAGATAAAAAAGATACAATAGTGTGTCTGAGTGCACCCTCAATCAAGAGAACTCTTACCTATGACTGTGGAAGACGATGGTACAGAGGCTATGGCACTATCCAAGACTAGATAACTATGGTTTGATTCAGGAGTGTCCTTCTAGAAGTGCTGCTTCTACCATAACTTGTGTCTTTCCAAAGTACAGTTTCCAGTGAAACCTTAACAAGGATTTTCATCGCATCAATTCTGCGAGGTTCTTACTCGTCGGAGTAAGGTAAACGGACAATCTTGGTTGTCAGACTCGTCGGAGCAAGGTAAACGGACAATCTTGGTTGTCAGACTCGTCGCAGCAAGGTAAACGGACAATCTTGGTTGTCAGACTCGTCGGAGCAAGGTAAACGGACAATCTTCGTTGTCAGATTGAATTTGGGTACGTACCATAAACTTTGACTTATAAAGAAAGATATATCTGATACAGATTTGAAGACGATTCTAGAAGCTTATGCAATACAGACTGCTGCAATCTGAGCATAAATTTGGCCTTTCCAGTTAATTGCGAGCTTTTCTTTAATCCCCAACTGTGGTGGGTGCAGGCTATGTATATAGTTTTTGCTTAAAGAGGATGTAAAACTTGGTATAGGTCTCTGAAATATAAAGATTAATGGTACCCTTAGCTTACTCTGGAAGTTTTACCTATGCAGGCACAGGATGCGAGACCGTCTGGGCCTCTGACTTAAATGGGTCAACGGTACCTTTACTCTAACTTTTACATGCAAAGCCACATACAAGAGTCAGCCTTGAGATTGACTTCTATAAGTAGATGTGCATTTATGTATAATTTGAGCTTGATACTATAATCTTCACTTTTATAGTTAGATGTAAGTGTACAAAGAGCTTTTACTGAGCTAGATGGATACGAGTCTTTGATAGTACTTCTACTTATTCAGGAAGCTTCCATCTATGAAGTTGACCCTTACATGTAACAGCCACACTCTCCTTGTAACTCTAATCTATCCAAAAGGACCTGAATCTAACCATGTTGAATTTAAACACCATCATCTATCTTATTAACCAGCTTGGGACGTAAACATACACAAGGAAAGGCTAAACTTTGATGTGTATTTATCCAGGTTACCTATAATTGTTTAGTGTCTACTTTCCTCTTGGTAAAGGTAGAAGAGACTCTTTAGCTATGGTAATCAACTCTTCTAGAAGAAGGACACTCTCAAAATCGAACCATGGTATCTGGTCTTGGGTAGTATCTTGGCCTCTGTACCACAGTCGTCGTCTGTCTGAGGTTAGAGTTCGCTTGCTTGAGGGTACACTCAGGCACGATGTCCTATCCTTATTTCCTTTCCTCACTGGGCTATTTTCCCCTGTTGGGACCCTTTGAGCTTATAGCATACTGGTTTTCCAACTAGAGATGTAACTTAGCTAGTGATAATAGTAATAATAAATTAATCTCACCTGCATGACATGATCCAGATCCCAATCATAGTTCCCCTCCAGCTGCTCCCGCATGTTCCTGATGGAGTCGCAGAGACATCCGGCGAGATGTCTGTTGAGCAGCAGGTTCCAGAGGGGCTTCTCCAGGCTCTCGGTGCCCACGAACACGTTCCAGGGGATGGAGAGAACCATGGCAGCAACCAGGTACTCGGATGCCTTCTCCCCGCGGGTAACCAAGTAGTTGCCCAAAATCATTCTGCGGAGAGATCGATTCGTTCAGCCCTCAGGTAGAAGTGTATGCATATATACATTTCTTCATTGTATAACATAGCCTACGAAACCTATATAACAAAGTTATGGACAAGCAAATGTATGAGAATATGATCTTGATATATAATTAGAAGACAATTGCAAAATTACCCAAGTATTAATGCCACTTTCCTTCTGCTTTGTTAATTAATCTTATTTATCACTGTAAATCTAAGCTTGGGAAATTACCCTTCCTATGTGTCTGTATATGGGAAGGGGTACAGAAAGTGGCTATGTCTCTTCTCGTTTAAAACTACAGACCGAATATAAAAGGAGGATTCCTATAGTTGTGGAAAAACAAACACCAGACCTTGGTGGTCCATGTCAAGGAGTAATGGATCAATATTGCTCTAAAGCAAATATAGCAAGTTCATTGATATGGGTGATAAATCATCATCATCATCATCTACGCTTATTGATGCAAAATGCCTCCATAGAGGATTCATTGGCTAGATACATTAAAGGATAGCCAGTTCCTTGTGATGCGTAATGTCTACCTAACAAGGGCAAGTGACCCCTGCCAGTCCATACTAATTCTAGTAAGATCAATCGGCAGGCATCAGGAGTAAAACCCGAAGAGACAGTTTGTCCCTCACCCAATCCGTCAACCCTCTGCCAGTGACGTCATCGTGATTTAGGGGGCATTTCCTCCACACCCAAAGTTCTCATTACTCCACCAAGTTGCTTATCCACTTATACGAGTATAACTGTTGGTAAACATGGATTGCTAAGATATATCGCCTAGCACGGTAATAAAAATGAAGGGTAATAGAGGTGGTGAGAAAACAGAGAAACGGGAAAAAGAGTTAAGGTCCTGACGATTTTCCCGAGGACTCACCCTCCAAGGGAGATGCCAGTGGCCATGAGAGGGGCGTTGGGATACACCCCCTTGATATGCAGGATGGCCTCCTCGAGGTCATCGCTGTTGGCGGCACAGTAGGTTCGGGCAGTCTGCGAGATACAAACGAAAAAGCAACGTCAGTACAAAAAGAAAGCGTATTGAGCAACGATACATTTATTCTTCAACTGCTAGATTGTGGAGGAAACTCGCATCGACCAAAAATACATTTTTTTTTCAACTTTGTGAATGAAACTGAGCAGAAAACGTCCTGAAGTTCTAAAGTTTTTACTCTCTATTTTTTTTTATTGAATTATTTAAGAAAATTGAATTTTTTTATATAGCGCCATTGCTATTTTTTTTATCTTGTTGAAAGTGAGATTTCTATAATCAATTGAAGCATTAATTTTGAATTTTAAATTCATTTAGCTATTCAGCTTTTGTTTATAAAACACATTCACAAAATATACCCACTGTTGGCTTATTCTTAGCAGTGAATTTTTTTCTTTAAAACCACAAAAAAAAAATTTTAAAGTAAAGATAAGAGCTAAATAAGTAATCAGAGAAAGAGAGCTC